>NC_142850.1:1515151-1818181 GCF_061612785.1 Hesperophylax consimilis
AACAAAATAGTGATTTAGCATTAAGCTTTGCCTTAAATGCGTATTTTCGTTTTATTAAGTACCATCAAGATGTTACGCACGCAGTTGAAGAAACTAGCAGGCAATAAAAGAAAGTATTTTAAGTATAGGTATACAGATATATAATTCCGAGTCATGTGCAACCACGTAGAAATTATTGTTGAAGAAATCAGGAGAAATAACAGTATTTATCGGAAAATGATAATGATAATTAATTTGGATGTGCTATGTTGGAGATCGTCTGACACGTATGGTTTTATTTTAGATTGTATCGGTGGGCTTAAAAAATATTGTAATAATATTCAATTATAAGATATTGTGTTACTTGGAAATTTATGTTAATCCTCCATTATCAACATTGTGCAAAATGGTGAGCCCTATTATAACAATATATCAGCACCAAGGTTGATATAATCGTAATGAGTAAGATTGTTTGGGCATGTAGAGCAACTGAACAAAGAAACAAGTGTAAAGAGAATATGTGACGAATGTGAATGTTAGAAGTAGTCGGGGACGCTCTGATTATTGATTCTCCAATCCAAGCCGCTCGAAATCGCCGTCGAAAGTACATACATTGGTCGACATTATTTTTTTTTGAGTCTCGTCGAAGGTACATAATTACGTACGCCAAACGTCAAAAGTCATTCCACACGAACAAACAGGTGGGTCGAACCACTCGTTGTCCGAGTAGAATGACTTGGTCGAGAATCGAGCCTGAAGGTCTAGCATCGACGATTGATAAAGCCCTATATGTGAATACGATATTGACAAAATTCGTCGTCTATATTCAAATTATCAGATAGCGATATATTCGAACACGGTCAGAATATGATTTCGTCAGTCGGTCAGTCGTCAGCCGCTGCTTTTAACCCTCCCCCCAAGGTGTCGGATAAGCAGTCAATATGCACGACTTTTTGGATAATGTCGTTCCTTATGCAATACAACTGGCTTATTAATCAATGGGGGTGCCCTAACTAAGCTCTAAGATCTGAAAGAAATCGTATGTATGATACATAGACTTAATTAATTAATCTAAGACGCAATCAATTGATTCAGTTCCAGCATCGACAAACAAAAGTTGTTAGTTATGATTGTTCTGATAAATTCATGAATTAATTAACTCCCTTTTTAGTGTAAAGAAATTACATGCGGACTGGCAATGTATATAAAAGTTAATACGTGTAAGTAGCCGTCTGACGTTAAGGAATGTAAATTCATAGAGAGATGCGCCAGAATTATCAGCGTATGTCGAATTCTGATTTATTGCCTTATCAACATCGGTCTGGATACCAACAGTGCAAGTTATCGATTTCACTGTGCTAGTCCCCTTAAAACTGAATCGAACTGACGTACTCGAATCGGGCCACGTCAAGTGACAGAATAACAGAATGGTATGTATGAGACGATGTATGAATATGAATGAAGCAAGACGTTGTTGTTTGTCTCTGTCTACCCCTGCAATGAAACGACGTAATGATTGGTTACTTAATTAACACCGAATGATCATTATAATTGATACTATAACGCAAGCCTTGCGGTTTTCTCTTCGCGTTAGCGTCAGACTCAAATGTTAAATTGTAAACAATACTGTTGACCTATATCACTAGTATTAGCATTATTTGTAACTTTTTTATATTTAAAAGTGGTTATTTTCTGTCGGTGTCATCGAAATAAACTTATTTATTACTTATTTAGCTCATTCGTTTCAATAAATTCGGTTCTTTAGAAAACAGGTTCCAAAACTCAGTCAAGGGTACTATCTTAATAGCAAACCGCCGATTAAATTATACGCATAATCATATTTTTTCAGAATGCTGATAGGTGTATGTGTAATCATTACCAAAGTCAGTAATAAAATATTCAGAAAATTTTCTACAATTCACGTTACGACACAGTGTTAGCACACAAAATTAGCTTTGATTAAATTTCAAAAATTTCAAAATTTATTTATCTTTTTTTTACTAGCTGAAGTCTTCTGCTTTGGCTGGGCTTTCCGCAGAGTTTTTTTTTAAATTTCACGTAGATAGTGACCTTCCTCTTGTTTTGAAGGTCAAGTATGCATCGGAATAAAACTTTAGATTTGTATAATAATCAAAACAAACGCCGTCCGCTCGACGTCTGCTACTCCTTCATGTACGTAAAATTATATATATAATATCTAAATAGATTTATTATGCCCTCACTAGAGATTTCCTGTATCGAGGGAGGCCAGTTTACAAACAAATTTTATTTTAACGAGAGGTACCTAAATTTTTTGTGATAACGTTAATTTCGATAGGTAAATTGTTGTAACGTATTTATGGAAACATTAAATTAATTTCCTGTTTTCTTTTTAATGCGTAAATCACGAACGGGCTATAGTAATGTGTTACCTCTATTCAGAATGATTACAATCTATAAAGAGAGAGTACACTTAATCGAAAAGCTGTTTATGTGCGGTTTGAAGAAAACCATAAAGTAATCAAGCTGTTTATGGTACCAATTCCGCAAGTTTTACTTCCGATTTACCAATGTGATTTCCCTATTCATTTCCTACGAAGGTTGGCTATCAACAAATATATCTGAACAGTCTGGAACGACTGGGGGGAGTACAATCGTACCTGCAACAAGGTGTGGCTTCTGCCTGTATTTGAACTACGTATTTCACGAATCTCATTCTGAGTGTACCTATTATCAGTTGAGTTATCTTAGCTCCGTGGTAAGCGTTCAAAAATGGTTTGAAAGGGGTATATGTAAATACGAATGTTAGAGGGAGCGCGCTAATATAAAAAAACGATAAAAATTAAGCCAAAATGCTGAAAATATTTAATAAAACACGACTCTTTGACATAGAGCAAAAATCTTTCGAAAAATGCTTTAGTTGCATTTAAAGATGATTTTTTCATGTCTATAGCATATTAAATAACAGAACAAAACGGGTTTTCAATAATTTTCGGAACTTACTTCACAATTTGTTTCAATAGAGGGAATTTCATTTAATCAACGTTTCGGCCTAGCAAACGTATGGATATTATCTTTAAAAAAAGCATATTTTTGGGACTTAAAAACTAATAGATTTAACCAAAACCTTGTTATAAATCGGTAGAAATTGGGTATGCGTGACCTAAATGTGTCTTTCCTAAACAAGGTGTGATCTGTGATTAAAATCTGTATTACTAAATGAAACAATTATTAAGGCCTGAAAAAAATGCGGTCACTAAATTTATTGTTTTATTTATTAATTTTAAGTTAGATAAATCGTCGTGTGTGCTAATAATTTTAGAAACATATATTTACATAATTTAACATTATTTGGCAAACATAATATATCTATAAATATTTTAAATTTAAACACAAACTAAATCACAAACAAAATGTCAATATTTGAAGTAGACATACTTTCTTTTTTTTATTAATAATATTTTCAATCCCAGTAATTTCATTGGGTATTTTTTTGTAAAGTTGGATGGCCTGGTACATCAGAGATTTCTAGGCGCTTGATTCTTCCTTGTTGGCAATCTAATTTGCTTTGCATGTCTCGTCCCGTGTCCGTATATCTTGTGTAATTTATTTTTCATTTAACTTCCTCAGACATCATCCTTATGTTCATTTTTTGTATAAAAATAAATACATTGAAATATATAGTTTGTTTCACTATCATAAAATTTAGCTCCTTCAAGATAATTTTTTTTTCCGACTTTATGTCCGGGTTAAATCTTTCCCACAGGAAAAACTAAACCCTTCCACACACTTTTCCACAAATTATCATCTAGTCAATCAACACTACGCAAGTGCATTATATAAGCATAATAAATACAAGAACAACACGTCAACTCACCAGAGATCAAATAGGAGAATTGTTCACCGACTCCAGATATTCTCATATCAGAGGGTTCGGTGCGTAGAACTCCTAACTGGACCCATAAATCCTACTGATATAAATTTTAAAAAATCTTTGGTAATTCTACATGTTTTTCAAATGACTGATTTTTGCATTATAAATTCTTTGATGGATCTAATACGCCTTAGTTTTGAATAAGAGAGCTAGGTATAATGCCAGTAGCCGAAATAACAAATTATAATATTTTTACAGTCTGAGAATGCCAAGTTCTTTTAATCTATTATTGTCATTGCTTTAATTTGCAGTATTTGCATTTTTTCCTTTCTCTTCATTGACAGTATGATGACATGATTGCATTGTATATTATTTTACGTGTTTCTTTATTTATTATGTTTCTGATTCTACCAAGATTTTTTTTTGCTTTAATCGTGTAGTCTGAATTTTTTTAGAAGTTCAGCTTTGAGTCTATAATAACACTTAGATATTTAATTTCTTCTACTTTTTGATGATTTCTTCATCAATATAATTCTGTAAATTTGTTTTACTTTTTCGACAGCTTTTCTGAAGTTCGGCGAATTACGAAAATCTTCGTTTTTTGGGACTAACGCAATAAAAATAACTAGGTATCTATCTATTATAGCCAACTCCCGGCTGAATTCTCCATGTTGAACATTGCCCTGATATGATATGCATATTTTAATCTCCGATATGAGAGAGTATCAGAAGAAGAATAAGAAAACATTGGCCATAATCAGAATATCTGTTGGTGATTTTATTCTTATCTTCGGCGAGTCCTTGGAGTAATGGTTATCTTTCTGGACTTTGAATCTTACGACTGAGTTACAAAAGGTACGTAGAAAACCTTCAATTCAATAAAAACCGTTCAAAGTGACTGGTTTCCACGCCACGTGATCGAACCGTTTGATCGGGGGCAAAATACCATTACACGCACAGCAATTTATATTCACTGCTCGAAAGTTTTGTGCATAATGCCCGTGACAGACCACATTGTACCTTCCCATTGGTGAAATAAGCTAAGCCATGATGCGAAAAGTGTAATGTGTCACCTATTGATTCCAAGCAATTGACTGCGAACATATCAACATATTACAAATGAATTAACAATTTGTCTAAACGTACATTTCACTGAAATGGCGATATGCCATTAATAAGTAGATATATCTACTTGTTATAGGTCGAGAGCAAACAGGTGTCTTATCTGATTTATTTTTTGCTAAAGCGATTAATTTTACCGAGAACCCCGATATCAAAATATCATATTTATTTTCAGCATCTACGTAATTAGCTTAAAATAAACTTATGTTTTTTTTTTAATTATAAATTCCAAGAATGATTATTTTTACTGTTGGATTTCCCACTTTAGCTCTGCAAATTTTGATGTAAAACAACTTAATATTTGTGGGGGAGCATCACGTCAACCTCAGATTACACATCTGCCCTGATGATGGACACTGCAATGCCCTACGAAACGTTGGCTAAAGAAGGAGGTAGCGAAACACAGCATAATACCCCAAAAACAAATCACTGTTCGAAATTACGTCGGTAGCTGAAAATAGTTGCGTTTACCTAGACATTCCGGAGAGACTGAAGAAATTTTCATGACCGCAGGTTTTTGCAGAGAGAAAACCATTTACGGTTGTGGGCGATATTGCGCAAAGTAATGAAGAACCTCACAGAATTGATTACTAAATTGTTCCAAAAGTTATTGAAAGATAGATTAATCTTGAGAGGGTCCTTGAATTTATTATTCGTGCTCCTAAAAGAGATCTTGAGCGATCGCCTAGCACGGAAGATTCTCACTTTATGAACGCAACCATTCTAGTGCGTGTCCTAGCGTAACGGATTTCTGTTATCTCATAACATAATGATGTATTTCGTAATGAGTATTAGACATTATGAATTTTAGTATGAAAGTAATCATTTTCATGGTATAAAAACGTTGGTCATCAATTTTTTCGTAAAGATTTGATTTGATTTTCAGCTTGTGATTTTCCACGCCGAAAACTGAGTAAGAATTTAATTTTCAGTGGCAAACTTGGCAAAGTTATTTTTTCACTAAATCGTTTTGGCATTTCATCTATCTGTAAATTTTTTTGTATGTTCCGTTTCCATCTTAAAGCCATCAATTACAAAATGATTTGTTTAATTAGTTTTTTGTTTGTTTATTTCAGTCAATACAAACGCTCCCCTGACAAGAACAAGGAGTTCTATCTCCTCAGTGTGTTCCTGGGAAACATTGTTGGGTCACCCAATCTCTGTCACCAGTTAGCCAAGAGGGGCAGGGCGTGCCCTCCACTGGACTCCTGGGAGCAGAGATAGCCATGGAAGCTTCGCTTGTGCCAACCCTAGATATTATCAGTATCCATTATTATTTTTAAGGGATTTTCTTACTTAATTTTTAATGTTGAATAAAATATTATGAATTTGTGATTTTTTTACTGAAGTTTTCAATGAATTTTTTGATTTGATGGAAGGTTTATCAACTTGATTATATTTTATTAACGGAAGGCGTTACACGTCGCGGTGTAGTTGTTCCGTGCTGCAGCCTGCAATGTGAAGAGAGACCTCATGATAGCCAACCTCCGATAGGAGAAGGCACCAGAAAAGGAAAATCCACACGGAGAAAATGAGAATTAAAAATTTATTAATAATCAATTAAAATTATTGGTAATCCGGTTAACAACGGAAGTGCAGGCCACTTCCTGATATACTCATAATTCCTAATTTATTCGTAATTATGAAAATGTGTTCCGACAATAACTTATTTTACTAAAAAGTTATCAGGAAACCTATTAGTTCATTCGTTGAGCCTACGATCCAATTTTTAACCAGATTACCAATAATTTGAAGAGATTCTTAACACAATGTTTGCGGGGGGTTTTTTAATCAATCTACGCCGTAAAGCGGGCAATTTTTATCATGTTCGCGCGCAAAATTCCGTTTCATGTAAAATAGCTATAACTTCTTAACTATTGATCAAATTTAAATAAAATTTTCAGTATTTTACCTTATTCGAATTTTTGTATTATGATCTGGTTACAAATTTTTATATTTTTGAAGAAACAATTACGATGTATAAGTTTAAATTTTAAAAAAATTGAAAAAACTGCACTTTTGTCGTATTGTCTATTTAGTCATTTTATGCACATTCAACATAGTATATATATTTTTTTAAATACACACCACTAAACACGAATATTGTTTGAAAGTATGAAATCGTTGGAAACAATTCCCTTCATGTAAAGGTACATCATAGAATTTACACATGTACCGGGTTTCGCTAAGTATTTTGTGTACCGCGCACACACGACATCGCTTTCGCAGATTCTTATTTTTACCAGGGCCTTCAATCTTTTCCTGTCTGTCATGCGTCACAGTCTGTCATGCGTCACAGTCCGCACACCGCGAAGTGTGCATTTTTTTGGTTATGTTATGTTGATTATCAGGTCATTTTAGATAGATTCGTGTCGAATTAATACATTGTTTCTTATTTTGAACACAATCAAATAATTCAGGATGGATCATACAAGCATTCAAATTCATTCAACAAAATTCGACTCACTTCTCAGCTGTCAAACTCGGAATGTTTTGACGGCATCTTTGATTCAAGGAATAGCGCCTAACGTGAAGTTCGAGCACTGATTAGTCAAATCGAACTTTAACCCGAGCGTTAGCGTTATTCAAATATAGTGAAAACGAAAAATGACTAATCCGCGGATTAGTGCTTAGTCAGAACATAATCAGAGATAGTGAAATACCCCCTTACTTGGAAGCTTTAACTTGATTTGACCCAAACAAACGTTTGGCCTATACACCTCTCTCATCTAAACCGACCATCTCTCATGTAATAGAAAGAGATGCACCATACACACAGCGGTGACACGTTCTACGAGCAACGACACATGTGACGTCAGAATTCTTTCGACCAATCGTGGAGCGTATTCAGTTTATTGCCATTTAATGATTTTTCAAGAACGTTTAACTAATTCTAAGAATAATAATATAGAAATATATTTATATATTTAGAATCAATATTTTTTGATCTAGATGCCATATTTTTATCAGTCAAAATATTTTTCACTCAACTTCCCTATTCTTATTGAATATTATTAACCTGCGATTTACTTTTTAACTATACTTTAAATAAATAAAAATGATTGCCCAAAATAAGATGGATACTTCGCCAACGTGCCAAAATGATAGTTAAGTAGTGAATTGTGTGGTTGTATAATTGAATCATTAATGCGAAAAAGTTTTGTGTCTCGGCCATTTGCGGAAAAAAAACTTATTCTGGATACTGGAAATATTGAGTTATCGGGCTTAATGGATTTATGGAGATAATTTTAGACGGTACCTAATTGTATTTCGTTCGTGGGCTAGCGTCTAGATGTGCATATTTGATATCAAGTACGTAGTAAGTACAAGTATAAACATTTGATGTCCAGCATCCCTTCTACAAAAAGTCACCGATCGCCACAGGTACCATCACGTATTACAAAAAAATATATAATTATTTTTAATTTTAAAAGTTGAATCTGTCAAATTGACAGGTTCCGCAACTAGATCGACCAGGTAGGACCTATAAAGACCGCGGCCGTCATATTGACTGATGATCACATGTGAGTGTAATTTTTGATATAACATAAAATATATAAAACAATAATTAATGAAATTGCTTACTTTATTTAATTAGGTACACATTTGGTAAGATATAATCAACAAAAAAACAAGCCGTCAATGTGACGGTTGCGGTCTTTGTTTGGATAAGTATTCCGCTCATTCTACGGTTAAGCGATAGCAGGACACTTTTTGTGTATAAATTATCAGAAAAAATGTCTACTCTGCCTACCTTGCAGAAACGGTGTGGTGGTTAGTTAGTTATATTAAATCCATCAATTGCCTTTAAATTTTAATGGAATATTTCATCGTTCACTCGATAAGTAATATCGATGGGATTACTAGATAGGTATTATTAAACGATTTATTTTTGTTACCTGTGAATAATGGGTGTATTTCGGATAAGTTAGCCGAGTTTTCTACCTATTGCAAATATTTATTTATCTATTATTAATGTTGAAAGATTCAATGTCGTAGAACCCAAGAAGGTAACGTTGTTAGAGACCACCCTTAAATACTTCTAATTAAGTCGAAGTAAATGGTAAGGAATCGATAGAAGACCCTTAAAAGGTCTACACATTCTGTGAATAAATTCCATAATTTATTACACTTCTTACTAACTAACTAACCATCACGCCGTTTATCCGCAGAGGTAGGCAGAGAGGAAGGTCCGCCAAACAACTCGGTCTTGGCACACACTCCTTGCCTCATTCATATTCATACATCGTCTTATACATACTCTTCTATTATTCTAATTCTTGATATTGCCCGACTCAAGTATCTGATTCACTTGGTCGTGCCATGTCTTCCTCGGGCTTCCCCGACTTCTGCTACCATTCACATTTACATCGTATATTCTCCTTACACTCCTTCATTCGCTCGTTATGTCCAAACCATCATTATTACGCTTACATCAGCCTTGCACTCTTTGCGGATATCAACATTTCTCACACCATCATACATAGTTTTACCACAAATATGCCTCAGGGATCTCATTTATACAGCATTCAGTTTTAATGTCGTTAATTCGTACATCAAATATGAATCAAGAGTGATTCCTTTATTATGATTAATAATTTAAAGAAAATCCTTTAATGTACTCTATCGAGAGAAGTTTATTTAAAGAGTAACATTTCCCATCATTTTAGTAGTTATTGAGTGTTTCGAGATCATTTTGAGGCAGATGGCGGTATAGACTTCATCTTACGAAAAATGTTAAGATCATCTGCGAAAATTATTTAACTAACGGACTGAGGTGTTTTCCGTATTTAGTCAATTTTGTCAAGATGGTAGCCGTGTTTTATAGTACATTTTGATTCCGCCAGAGCGCATGAGCGTTGCGATTGTTGAGAGCTGTCAAGTCTGAATAATTAACAATACGCGAAGTGTACTATTCACAGAACTACTAGTAAAAGCTTATATGGAAATCAACGAGTAGTCTCGACATCCCTTGCAACATAATCAAACACTTGCACTAGGTATAATAAGTATTGGCTGTTCTAAGAACTTATCAGCCCAGAGTGGTAGATACTCTCAGTATCGTCCTGGTGGTAAACCACCATTCACCAAACTTCAAAATCTTTCTCTTCTTCATGTCCTACCCTTCCCCGCTGACTTCACCATTGCGACATACCCCGAATAGGGATGCCAGAGTCCCAAGGCTCCGAACAGTCGGGAGCAGTTGGGACTCATAAAACATCATCATTTTACGGTTTTATTATTTCTGTTAACTTCCATAGATTTCTAAAAGCTGTTCATGCATCAATGGTACTCTAATTTTCGAGATTGATTTTAGTTAAGAGTAAACTACGTAGGCACTAATAACCCGAAATAGTTGTTTACGCTTACGAGTAATTCTATAGAAAACACCCACCGGTTAGAACCATAGTAAATAAAAGTGAGAGTGCCAAAACATCCCACACTATGTGAGAATGACGTTATAGTTTTTCAAACAGCTCTCGTTAAACATGTATGGTCTTATATTGTCATTATGTACAAATCCACCACTCTCGAAAATACAAACAAAGATTCGCTTGTTTATGACCAGACACCAAATTAATAAAGATTACACAAACTAATTTTTGCCCATTAACAAACCAACATAACCTAAGTAAGTAATGTAGAACTAAAGAACGCGTGTATAGTAATATATTATGTATGTATGTTAGAGAAATGTAATTATTTTTTGCATAATTTACATAAAGAAAACTTAATTTTTATAAATACTCGAAAGTCCAAGCCGTTATTCCCGAGGTGCCAATTGTTTATATAAATGAGAGTGAGAAAGTCCTGTTTCGACCAGGCTACTTTGCATTTCGTCTCTCTGTAAATTTGTTTATCAAACTTTTCAAGATGGTAGCCGTGTTCGATGGTACATATTTTTTCCGCCAGAGTACACAACGATTCACATAACTACTAATTAGGTAGGTATGAGTAAAAGTTTTCATAAAATTTTGAAGTGTTTAAGGAACTATTGAGAATATATGATATCCAAATTCCATCTGCTTCTTTGAATATAATTAAATGAATTATCATTTCCAATCCTAAGTTTGGGTCTGCTAATGATGACGCCATTAATAAGTTCTTACATGAAAAACCCAAAGCGGCCTACGTAATTCTTGCAAATAATATTCGCGTATCACTTTCGTCATATGTCATCTCGAGCAAACATGGGCAAGGAAAGTGTTACCTACACATATTCAAATGTTCTGTTATGTCTTTGCCTGGAATACCTGACGCGTGTCAATAAACTCTAGCTCTGGTGGTGACTTCATTCTGTTTTCACATGTCTTTAGAAATATTCATCAAAACATGTGCAGATGTGCAGGGGAGAGGAGTACGGCCGTTGGTCTATCATTTAGAGATTTGTTCAGTCAAATTATTATGTAAAAATCTTCATATATTTTGGCCTCCCTTTTCATAAGAATAGTATTTTTAATCATTCAAATAATAAATAAAAAAATCCGTAAAAAGAAAGTTTTTTTACTATACTACATCTATTTCAAAATATTTTTTAAAACTTAAAAAAAAAAGATTGACTGAGGATTGAATCTTCCTACCCAGGAACTGTAGGTATAACTCTACCAACTTATGACTAGAGGACTGACATTTATTTCATATATTAACATGCTGTAGGGAATTCACGTGAGGTGGCTAACTCACTTTTGTTTTCGAGAATGAGTGAATGCAAATATTGGAAGTATGGATTAACCCACTTTCTGATATCCGTTCAAGCTGAAACTCGTTGTCGTTGACAATGTATTCTGTAAACTTGGTAGCACTCGCGTATACACACGCGAACATACACGCGTATGTGTGAAATTGGATGACATTATACAAATCTACAGCAGTTAATATACGAAATAAATCTCGACACCTTCCAATCAAGATTCGGCTTAAGTGATGTGAGCGCGGCTGACTCCAGTCCCTGGGGAGGAATATCCAATCCTCAGTCCTTTAAAAAAATCTTTGAAATCGGCTACTAGCCGGCCCAAGAGATAATTAATAAATAGGTAGAAAATTGAAAATAGATGAAAAAAACTTTTTTATACGTATTTTTTTAAATATTTTCATACCTGCACAGAGTTTTTAATTTGGGTATATAGCCCCTGGATAAGTGATTTTCGTTTTCTTTTTTAGGTTGACCGTACCTACCTATGAAACCTCACTTCCTTTCTTATTGATATTAGGTTTAATGAAAGGTTTGTGAAAAAAGATGGATACTAAAAACGGAAGTTGTAGAAGATCTTTCAGTTATTTTAGCTTTAAATTCAAATACAAAATTTGTTTTTAAAAAGGCTTTTTAAACAATTAGGTCAAAAGGATCTACACATTTTTCCGCTTTCGGGAGGCTAAGAGAACATATAAAAAATGCGTAGGTGCCTACATTTGTTATTTTGCTTAACATGACATTTTATTAGGAGTTCATAGCATTATTGAAATACAGAAATTTACATTATATAAATGAGTAGGCATCATACGTGAAATTAATTAAATCCTTTTCGGTCTTGTATCAAACTGCCCAACTGTTGTGAAAAGGATGCATTAAAAGGAAACGCTATAGTTCGAACTCTCGATCAATTTAGTCGGACCATACCGAGGCAGCGGACAACGGACTTGCAGAGACCTTCACTTTCTCCCAAACTCTCTTTACGTCTGTGACTTAACCTCAATAGTTGGTACCGGCAACCTAATGTGTGGGTTCTTCGTCTTAGTTCTCGTCGCACAAGTAATCCGACTCTATTTGCGAACGGTTCATTATTCGAGTCAGACGCTTAAAACTATACTTATTTCTGAAAACATATTTAAAGTTTTACAGTTCTGTTGTAAAAGTGTATGCTTTGTTATTTAGTGCTAATGTTAAGTGAAAATGTTCCCGAGGCTGTGTTTAGTTCTTGTAATGATATGGTGTTATCAAACAAATGCTGAAGAAAGTGAATCGGTGAATGATAATTTGAATAATAATACTACTAGGACTAATTTCACTGCCAACGATCTTATTCAGTAAGTCAAAAATTTTGTGTATTTATCATCGGTTGTTTAACTTTTTTAAAACATAAATTACGTTTTACTAAACTGAAAAAAAAAAATATAAATAAAAACAAACTAAACTAAACCCCGATGAACTAATTAAAAAAAAAATCTTTTTACAGGCTTCTATCGCGGTTAGCAAAGCAAGAAATTGTTCCTCGACTTAGATTTCCAACCGATGATTACGACAGCACACCAGACGATCCTTTCTACTCAGATAATCCAAATTATATTCTAGATCAAAACCCAAATATTATAAGCAATAACATAAAATTCAATGGTCCTCAATATGTTCAGAATCAACAGTATGATTCGCAATATCAACAGGAACAAAATTATGATCAGAACAAAGATATTAATCAGCCAAACGGAAATTATTTAAAATTCCAAAGACCTGAATCTCAGACCGGACAATATGCTCAACAATTTCAACAAAATTACAACCCTAACCAAGATTTGAACACATTCGGTAATGCGGAATTTAGCAGACCTCCATACTCACAAAACGGCCAGTTTGATCGACCCATCCAACAGGGATCAAGTGTAAATCAAGGTCCATTTTACCGACCACAAAGGAAGAGGAAACCAAAGAAGCGGCCCAATGGTTACCGGCCCCCCTTTCCAATTTCACAAGATCCACTAGATCCGTACCTTCAGAATTATCCGCCGTATCCACAAAGTATTCCTGGCGATTACTACCAAGATGGTCCACGTCCTGGATATCAACAGAATTATCCTTCATACCCTCAGGATCCTTACTTCCAAGGTAACAATCCTCAGGGAAACTTTCCACAAGGAAATTTCCCTCAAGGCAACTTCCCTCAGGGCAACTTCCCTCAAGGGTCAGGACTCGGCCCCTACAACGACCAAGGATCTGGGCCCTTCGGAAGTTTGATGAATGCCCTAAGCTCCATAGCCAAACACGATGATCAGAAATGTGTGCCGAGACTCTTATGCGAGGTCGCTGCAGGAGGGAATCCGAGCTACCGACAAAATACTTTCCTCCCGTCATTTTTGAATACGGAGTCCCTTTTCACGTAAGTTGTTTTTAATTTTATTAAATATACATAAAAGAAAATATGAATATATAACATAAAATATCATCGTTTCGAAGTAGTATCATTATTTATATTTTTTAAACGATAACTACAAGATAGTATTGTTATTAAATTTTATCTGTGGGATGGTATTATCAAAATGAAGTACAATGATATCAGAAATCAATCTTAGTGTTTAATTAATAAGTTTAATTTCCTGTCCGTAATGTATTATATGATTAAAAAAAACTTTCCGACTCACCTAAATACCGGCTAATTCAAAATCAACATTTAAAAAAAAAAAAAATTAAAGATAACAAATATAAAATATACTTCGGAATATATCCATGGGTAGTGCTTTGCAATTTGTTATTTCAATAAAACTACTAAAACCTCAAAAATAACAGCAAGAACAAATATGTTATTTAGATACGGTAGTAACGAAACCATAGCTAGACCACAAGCAACAGAAGGTGCGCAGACTTGTGCCTTTTGTCATGCGCAGAATAATAAATTTCTAAAGTGTACGAAACCAAGTCACATCTTAGAAGTTTTTATTTCTTTAGTCGATTAACATCTACATTTTATAATTTCAGACTATTGTCAGCTTTGTCTGGAAGTGTATCTCCGCTGCTGGTGTTTGGGAGGGCAGCTCTCCTGGGGGTCACGTCACAGGGAAGACCGCAGTCCTGTCGATATGCCTACCCTGAGTGCCCCAGGGATCCTGACAGGCTCGTGGAGTACCTCAACAACCACAACGGAGGCTTTTTCCGCTTCTTCCAAGGGCTTCAGGGACTTCCTCAAGACCAAACGAACTTCAATGGAATCAATAATCCACAGACCACATCATCCAACCAACAGCAACTACCCTTCGATTTAAGTCAGCTAACACAACTATTAGGTCAGATCAACCCTGGACAGTCGGGACAAAACTATCAACAGGACACGCAACAACAAAAACCGTTTGATCTTAGCCAATTGTCCCAACTAATTGAACAATTTAACTCTGGTCAGTCTGGACAAAACTACCAACAAGGTTCACAACAAAAACCTTTTGATTTTAGTCAGCTGTCGCAACTACTGGGGCAACTTGTCCCTGGCCAATCTGGATCAAATTACCAACAGGACTCACAACAACAGAGACCATTTGATTTGAGCCAGCTGGTGCAGCTATTTGGACAATCCCTGGCAAGTCAAAACAACCAAGGCCAATACAACCAAAGACCCAGCCTGTATCAAAATGGGGGAGATTTTGGAAACTATCAAAGGTACCCATACAAGTATAATTATCAAAATCGTGGAAACTCTAACAACTCTAATGTAACCCAAGACGGTGGTGAAGAAATTGAAGCGAGAATTCTAACAAAACCAATGTCGTCATTTTATTACGATTACAACAGAGACGCAGATAGAATTCAGAACATCGGTTCACCTTCCACCAATGATCTCCACATCTCACAGAGTTATCACGATGTCAACGTAGCCGGTCTCCTGAATAATGAACATCAAAATGGTCTTTTCAAATTTCCAGACAGCGATAGATATCAAGATCAAATTTATTTAAATAACAAACCGGAAGACTTGTACACAAACTCCTTCCTGAAATTTCCCACGAGCTCTACAAACTTTGAAGAAGGAAGCAGCAAACGTCCAAAGTCTTTATTTTTTCCAAGGGCAACAGATCAAAGTGACAGTCTCAACTTGTACTATCCGAAACCGCTGCCATTTTATGACCACACGAGAATGATTTTTCCGGACCGGACCGGAACCGGTAACTTAAAATTCGATTCCGCAATATCGGCACCCATTTATAGACCGGATATTTACAGGTACGAGGCGCCATCTTACAATCAGGGAGGAAGCTACAAACCGAATCAAGGAGGAAGCTACTACCCGAATCAATTACAGACCTCATCTTCACAGAAGAAATTAGTTTACATAGTCAGGGGGAACGGGGATCCCAACCACCCCGAGATTGTGGTGGAAGGAAGGCACCCAGCAACAAAGGCGGATGAAAGTACTGTTGTTGCAGAACGAAGAAGCGGAAACGCTTGGACCTTTCCATCACCCCTTCAGAATTAAAATCTTTAGAATGAAAATTGTAAAAGCGTCTTGCCCCCCTAAATTAATCTAATGTAAATACATAAATTAAATAAGTAATTTTAATGTAAGTTTAGAGACATTTTATATTAAAATTGAAGTTTTATTTTTGTTATCTCAGCTTGATTTTTTCAAAAATCATCCAATATTTTTTCACAATTGCATTAATTTAGTGGTTAATTGTCTATTATTTATATTAAATGTTCAATATTAAAAACATTTTTTAAATATTTTGATTTGATTAAACAAATACGTATTTAAGTTATGCCCATTGACGTCATCGGAGGGAATAATATATTATTTACAATGTTCAAATTATTATCACATCAATATAAATGTAATATATTATCTAGTTCTAAGATAAATATTTACCTCCTTACTATACGTGTTTTCTATTTTGTACAACTGATAAAAAAACCATATTTGATTCATTAATGGTTGTTTATCAGTTGTGTAAAACTTAAAACACGTTTATTAGTAAGGCCCTATATGTTTAAAGTCGATGATATTATATCGTCAAAATGAGTTATTTCCGCATAATTATATTAAATGAATGTAACACAAATGTGTAAAACAATGTATATGGTAATTATGTAGGTATATACAAAATAAATAGATAAATCATTTTCGACCGCTTCCCGTAGACTCTCAAATCCCGGCGTGCGCAAGTAAATTTTATCTGATTAATTTATGTTATTAAAAATAATATATAGCATATTTGCGGCCGGTCCTAGGTTGGAAGAAACTCTCGGTATCGCCCTGGTGTAAGACCACCATTTAGAATTGTAACATTGCTTGAAATGGCTTTAGCCGTGTTTGGTGACCAGTTCTAAACAGCCAGTTACTCCCCACCTTCCTCTTCCCTATCTCCTTCCCCTTCCACTACCATTATATATATTGTATACTTAAAAAAAAATATTTTGTGTCATAATATTTAATCAATTTAATTAGCACCCAATTAATAAAGATAAATGTAATATCTACACGTAGTAAGATAATGTTAATTTTTATGAGATTGGTGTATTTAACATTTCTATTGTGGTATGCGTATATAATGTGGTAAAGAACGTATGAACTTACTAAACTGTAATATTATTTAGTTATTAATTTACTATATTATTATAAGCTTAAATAAATGCAACAGATTCCCATGTAAATATTTAACAGATGACCGTTTTAAAGATTCTTATTATAAAATTACAGGTATAAAAGCATGTAATTAATATAGGTATTTATTTATTACAATAAATTATTAATAAATGTACAAACTTATTTTTCAAACTTTTTCACTGGGAAATGTGTAAAATGTAAATGATTAACGTAAATAAGGCCAGATGAAAAAAATATGTTTAATTCTTGGTATTATTAAAATGACAAAAATAAATCAGAATTATGGTGATAAAAAATGTTTAATATTTAAAAAAAAAAAATTACTTATCTACGATTTAATTTTTGAAGTCGTCTCTAATCTCCATGGACACAAAACATGCTTAGATAAAAAAAGTTTTAATACATCTTTGGCGGCCTATACATTATATTACATGTGTAATGAATGAAGTATTTAATAAAATACAATATAAAAAAAATAAAAAAAATAATATTACATAGGTTCCACCGAGATTTGAACTCGGATCGCTGGATTCAAAGTCCAGAGTGCTAACCATTACACCATGGAACCGTTGAAGATTACCGTCATATTTTTAGTGTTGGTTATTTTTAAAACAGAAGAGATAGGAGAGATGAAAGAAAGTGGTTTTTCTCGATTTACGGCATAGAAATGCTTTACGTTGTTGTTTTTAGATTGCCAACGACTACCGTAAATAATATATGATATAATCATTCAACTACTTATACAAATAAAATATATTAAAATTAATCATGTTAGGTCTATGTGCTAGGTACACAGCATAGTAATTTTTTTCTAAGTGCCAAAGTTTGATCTGCCAACTATCGGAAAATAATAACACAATTATTGTGAAACGTATTTCATTGCATTGCTATTAAAAATACATATTATTATCCGAGACTCAACATTGTAATAGGACACACTGGCGTTCAGTTTAATCTTCAGCATGCTTTAGTGGTGGTATTACAATAAATTAGAATCTATAATATTACGTAATATATCGGGCCAAAGAGGAAAATAATTAACGACGTATTAAATGAGCAACGGCGGCGGTGGAAAATGCTGACAAAGGAATCGACTTATTATTCTCCCTGTGATTGTTTAATATCATATTTCTAGTGGTCGGCAACTAATGTTTGTCTACAAATTCAATTTAATAAAATAGACCATTTAAAAAACGTATATTTTTCGTACCTACAATTTACAATATTCCCCTGAAAAGTTTCGTAAAGTTTTATCATTCAATAAAAGTTTTGAAAAATGAAGGTTAGTTGTTTCACAGAAATTGAATAAAAATTTCACGGAATTTGAATATCGATGGCTTAGGACTGGTTGTTTCGGAGAATTTGAACAATTCATCAAATTTCAACGTTCATTTCCGGGTTCTGTGAAAGTCCTATTCAAGTTCTGTTATTATATCATTATAGGCTAGTTGCTTGACAAAACTGAAATTAAAACAGAACTTGAAAAAATCTTTCATAGAACTGGAAAATGAACGTTGAAATTTGATGAATTGTTCAAGTTCTATGAAACAACCCGTCCTTGGAGTTACAATATAGTATCTCCATTAATTATTTGAAAAAAAAGAAATTGAATGATTGCAATTAGTTTTTTTGGCCATAAAATATTTTAGTATAATATTTTAATATGGACGTAGGTATTGTATAAATATAAATATTGTCAACGATACACAATATTTTATTATATTAAGGAAATAAACAGATATTTGATGTAATAATTACACTGTGAAATAACATACGACAAGTTCTCACTAATAATATTTTAATATCGTTGGGACTGCAGATTTGGGAGTTGAAATATTTGAACCTAAAAAATAATAGTAAGCTATCTTTAGTACATTTCAGTAGTTAACTCATTTTATTTTATCAAAATTGGGAGTCACAATATTTTAAATGTAAGCCATCAGTATTAACCGTGCTATTTGATGAATTGTTATTTTTTAGCGGCTTGACTTCAAACATGACGATTACGAAAATGATTTCAATATTATCACACCGATATTTACGAAAGTTGCCTAATTTTATCAGTATGAATTATTACTTTCAACGAGCGACGGGATGTATTAATTTATAAGTAATCTAAAATAGTCTGGTAAGGGATTATAAATGTTTTAACGTCAGGACAGTTTGTTTTCTACGGTCACGGTCAAAGAACTGGTAAATAATGCTGCTTTCGGCGTCGGCGTCGCGACGCGTCGTTGACATTCTGAAAGTTCACGATCTCCTGATTGTAGATATACCACTCACGTAGACAGTGGTTTGGTTTTACAGAGAAAAATTAAGCAAATTCCTCAATTAAAATCATAGACAGCAGTATAATATTGGTGATATCTAGGCTTACGACATGTATACGGATTATGTTCAAAGCCGCGCTAAGCTTAAAATACTGATGTACCGGACCATAGGTGAATAGCGGAAGAAATAAAACCAAAAGGAGTTATGGCATGAAAGTTTGCCGACTGTCACAGAGATGCGATTTGCTGTAGTATGGGTGAACGATTATGCGCATAGTTTCATAAATACTGGTTCATGGGGCATCTCATTTGTTTCTAATTTTACAATCCAAAATGTTGACTAGCACTTCGTCTAGAGTAGCCCACAAAAAGCCTGGAAGATGACAACGTCCGTGTGTATTTTATCCGTTAATACCTTTATAATAAGTGCGACGTTTCGCGTCAAAAGCGACACCCCGTCTTCAAGTTCGCATTTTAATAATTCCCGGATTATTGGGGGAATGAAATATTAATATCCCTCCATTCTCGGCAGCCAACCGAACGTGCGCGAGTGCGAGAGAAGCGAGTGATTGAATTACGCGCGTGGTTTGACGACAGATCAAAAGAATTTCAAAATTAGAAGATTAATATTTTTAATTAAACGTGCCATAATTCTCAACTTTCCCTACTTATTACTAGATAAATTCACCCGACATTTTGAACAGAGGCGAGACAATTTACAGAACTGTGTTTTCCTAATTTTCAGCACCTAAAAGTAGATATCTACATCATAGATCTATAGCTCATGATGGGAATATGGGGTTAAATTAAAAGATTTGATGAGCTACTGATTTCTCAAAATGAGAAATCTCACGAACCCAATGTTTACAATAGTTTTGTCCTGATTAAATTGTTAACTTGTTTTGAAAGTACATTAATAAAATTCTTGTGTTGTGATGGGGGACTTAGCCAGCCGAGGAATTGAACATACTATCCAAACGCCCAACCAAAACGCGATGTCAACTCAGTCACCGACCGGTACATCTTTATATTTTCTTTATTCATACTATAAATGTTTTTGAGCAAAAGTTTTTACAAAATGATTTTAAACTAGACACATGATAGTCGAAATAATTAAAAATTATTTCTAATCGTAAACTAATATTTATAAGACAAGGTTTTTTATGCATACCAGAATGGATAAAAAATTATTATAAGCAATAATTAGGGAATAAGCCGACGTAGCTCAGTGGTCCAGAGCACCTGACTGGACATCAGAAGGTGCGGGTTCAATTCCCGTCAGTGGCATTTATTTTTAGCCGGGAGATATTTTCAATTTGTATGGATATTTCAGGCGAGTAATTATTGCTCATAATAATTTTTAAATAAAAAATTATATGTACGGTAAATTAATGTATAAAGCGTTTGTAAAATACAGAGATAATATAAAAATATATTTATAATCGTAAACTTTTTCCACTCTGACCATTTTTTCTCAGAACCAATTGGCTACTCTGATTAAAAATTAATGTTATATTTTTGATTTAAAAGTGAAATTTTTGGTTCAATACTTTCGCGGCAGCCTATCTGGTAATTCGCGAATAAAGCGAAGAAAGAAAATCGTTCGTAGCTTTGAATTTTCATCACGAGAATTTTGAAAAATCATAAAAACTCGACATATATTGCTTGTTCCAGTATTGAAGTTTGTTCGATGACGGGAAGTACAGATATTGGCTTACATACAGCATGAGCATACCATACCATACAGCATCATTCTGGCTTGTTATTGTCATTCGACTACACAAAAGAAAATTCACGTGAAATTGAAATTAGTTCAATAAATATAAAACAAACTAGAAAACTTTTTGAACAAATGTAAAAACCAATCGATTTCTGTTGGTCATAACTCATAACATAGTATAGTCAAACGGCGGCAGTGCGGCATAAACGATATCCAATCTACACTGTTTCTCGGTGACCAATACATACACACCAATACACACATATTATGATAAGACTAAAAACTTCGTTTGATAAAATCTGGGTATTATCTATTTTGATTAATGTTATTTCGATTTTTCCGCCAATAATTTGCGTAATTAAAAAATGAATAATAATAACCTAAATAAATCCACAATCACAGAATAATTGTTTGCATACTAAACTAGTGTGGGGGAGCAAGCCGCTTCGGATTACATCGCAAACGCTTCGGAAATCAATTACGCCTCATTTATACCGTTGTTTGTGGGGTTATGAAGGAAAACTATTGTTGAAAAATCTAAAATATATATAAAATATAGAGAAACATATTTTGTTTTTCTAAAGTAGGTGCGGAGAGGGAGGGTGCGGGATTAAAACTTCATTATTTTACCCAAAATATTGTATATTTATTCAAATATGTATGTAAACATAGCATCAAGAAAATTCGTATTAATTGCAATTAAGTGAAAATTAAATTATTCTGGTATGTATTTGTAATTATCTTATTGTTGTCCAATTATTTTAATCAAAAATACATTTTTTTAATGTGAATACCGCACAAGAGGCCCAACTGCGCCCAACCGTCTGGAGCCAGTGAGATTATGGCATCCCCAATTGGGGTATGTTATGAGGCTAAAGGTAATGGGGAGGAGAATGAGATGAGGAAGAGGAAGTTAGGGAAGTACCTGGCTATTCAGATGTAGTCACAAAACACGGCCAAAGCCATTTCAAGCAACGTTTCAATTCTAAATGGTAGTTCACTCTGGAACGTGCCGCAACTATTACTATATGTTATTTTAAATGAGTAAATCTTGACAAATCACAAATTCATCAAATTAATTTTTTCTTCCTCTCGCCGGGATTTGAACTCGCTACCTTCGGATTGCTAGTCGAGAGCCTTACCCTTCAATCATGAAAACCTTTAATTAAATTTGCTATTTAAATGAATTAAATATTTTTAGTGTAAAGGTAATATTAACTAAATATCAAGAGATAACAATAGATGACCAATACAATATTTCATAAATCAGGTGGGTACCTATATGATAAAAGAGCTCGGTTGTAGGTTGTAGTGTTTCGTCAAATAAACTTTCTCTTCTGTCGAAAATAAAATTATTTAGGCGCGATTAAAATTATATTAAAATCTCATAAAACTTTGACAAATTGTCTAAATGAACAAGTTCAATCAACACAATGATAACATAATAGAATATGTTTGTCGACAACTAACGACTAACGAGGAAAACGAAACAAAATACAAACATGTTATGTGACAAGATGGGCCCCAGTCTGTGCAGTGTAAAGGCAGGGGAGCTATGTCGCCTCGAGGGAACGTGTGAAAGGGATTTATTAATGCGGGTCTTGAAAAGGCCCGGATTATACAAAGGAGGAAAAACAGATGCCGGTAACTCGTTCCACATATGAGCTGTCTTACACAAAAACGAGTCGAAGAATCGGCCCGTACTCATAAATCCAACATCAAGTGTTGTACCGCTATATGTACGTCGAGTTTGCACAGTTGCACCGGGGATCAATACTGCTAGCTCCCTAGAGCAAGCTCCATTAAAATACCTGTATAACATACTCAGCATGCCCACATTTCGTCCGTGCATTAGAGATGGCAATCGCTCTGTTAACAATGGATTGTCAATCAGACATAGGTACCGCACAGAATCAAGTAGGTTTACAAGTATTGTGGGGCTCCAGCCCTGAGGTGACTCCCAAATTCAATTGCTGGGCGTACTTGAGACTTGTGTAGGGTTAGCCAGCTGGTCAGCATTGAAGAATCTGCTAGACCTATACAAGAAGCGGAATGGAAATTAATAAAAAATATTTATACTAAAATGTAATTAGGTATTCGTACACGATACTGATAAGGATGCCTGAATCAGTCATCCGATTTGTGTCTTCTTCTTTGATTATTAATATTCTGATCTGCTGATTAGATGGCTTTAATTTCAACATTTTTTTATCAGAGCTAATTTTATCAACAGTTTTTTTGCACACTAATAACAAGTAAACAATAAACGACATTTTTAATACCTACCAAGGATAAGGGAGATATTATAAAAAATGAGGTCAATAGATTATATATTACTTATGATGATTGTAATTTTTAGCAACTATCTTCCAAATTTAAATAGAGTAAATGTTGTGCAAAGGATTTTAGTCATGTTAACTAAATCTCTAGCATGTGATAAGCACCGTGGATTTCTAAAGTAGGTACCCGTTGTGTGCTGGCGAATCCACCGTGGATTGCTGGTAGCTCACCGCCATTGCCTCGATTTGATGTTTTGAACTTTGAAAAATGGTTTTTGCAATCTAAAATATATTCTATTCGCTTTTTAAGAAAATAAGGTATCTTAATAATATTCTAGCTTGTCGTTTCGTTACTTGCAAATATGTTTATTTTATCTGGGAAAAAGTGAGACGCAAAATTCCACGTCAAATGCTATAATTTCGATCTTCAAAGTCTGTATATGCACTGCATTTATTCACGGGAAAGCCTATGACTTCGTAGTAGTTATGGTGGGAAGACTATGTTGGATAGATACATACATTTTTTTATTAATATACAAACATTATACACTGGCAAAATGGTATAGTTTATAAAATATCATTTTACAAAAAACAAGTAAGTTATTATGAAAATAGTGTCAGCCGGCGTACCGCTAAGGCCGTTCGTACATGGGGAGATACTTACAAGCTACGCGACTGTGACGCAACCACAAGTAGCCTATCGAGTAGCCGCCGATTAATAAGTTGACAAGTTACTCTATGAAGACAATAATATTGTTCTTCTTCATATTTAAAAGCATTAAAAACGATACCAAAGAAGATTTTGGGTTCACCCTTACAACGAAATAAATGTTATTTGTATGTTTTTCGTTGCGGCCAAGGAACTACATGAGAATGATGTCAAATGAACTCTAATTTCCAATCTCAATCCACGCTTTCTCCGCTAAATCCTTTCTTACATATTCCGGTAAATTATAGTTATGTAAACCTGGAAATTTTCTACCTCCAGAACCAATTAAACATTCAAATCATATTGAGTATTAGATACGAATGCAACTCGTGTAGCGTGATACAAGCAACAAATAATGTCAAACCCGTAGTCGACGAGTAGCGTCGTATACGTACTATTTAAAATAGTATGGCGGCCACTCATGAGCAACGCGTATGCTACGCGCACGACATTAACCACGCTGGTTAGTATCTCTATGTGCGAATGGCCCAAGGAGTACCTACTAGGCTGAGGACTAACGGCATTACAAAAGTTAAACATGTTACCATACATATGTTAATGATTTATCACATCTTTTAGTAACTTTATAAATTAATCACTATCAGTAGTGATTGTATACTTTGCCATTAAAAAGAAAATTTTGAACATTTTTTTAGAATAAACAGACGCCTACTGACCACATCTATTATAATTATACCCTATTGCCACCGGCCATAGTATCTACCGATTATTGAGTTAGGTTCCGTTTGTATGTAGAGAATGGTTTGCTGAAAGCATTCGTTTTATCCGAATTAAATTGCGGGGTTCATGTTGAAAAAAATAGACACACGTGCGAGTCGCGTGTCTTCCTAGGATCATAACACAGGCATGGTCGCGTAATTCCTCATCTCTTGTACGCCAATGCGAGTGGTTTGTCAATGACAATGAAGTCGAATTTACGTAATTACGGGCTTTGGGGTTGAAAAAACTCAATTATTATAAATACCCTGCCCGAAACACACGGCGTGTAGATTTTCTAAAGAGTTATGTCATTTTGTTCATGCATACCAAAGTGAAAATATATTTAAAAAAATCTATTAACTACAACCTTGGGTAAACTGTTATTCTAAGTGCACAACTTAATAGAAGAATTCCAGGATGTTTTAGGAAAACAATACCTTGTCTCCAAGCAACGGCTAGTGAATCAATTACATCTGTTGTAATTGAAGACGAATTGGTTTGTTCATAAATATGTACGAAACGTGTTTTGGCACATAGTTTAGTAGTCCACTCTGTCTATCCTTGTCCCAAAATTGTTCAAATTCACGAGTAGTTCCGGACGAACCAAAAATGGATGTACCAAAATGGCCAGTTATTTTCGAAATAGTGAAAAAATTGCAGTATTTGCATAATTGCGTCCAAATAAATAACATTCGTACAATTAATTTTTAACAATTATGAATTAATTCCACAAATAATGATTTCTTAATGAAAATATTTCAACAATATGTTAACGAGGAATGGCTGAAAGCCGAAAGCTTCTATTATTCCTTATATTCCTTGCCAGCCACGTGCCTTGAGAGTTTAATTCACTATTATTTATTTTTGGCGGTAAATCGGTTCGCCATTGTGGTAGGCGAATGGATTACACCCATTGCTCGGTTTACTGGAATGATATGCCTTGAATGGAAGGGCGCACGCGATGTGTTTGTGATCCGATAATTATAGGCATTTCATCGGGTATAATCTCCCCCCTAGCTCTCTCCAGTTCCATGGTGGGGCAGAACGGTACATACTAGACGACTGGATAGGTGACTTCGTAATATATTGTAATCTTATGGATGACAACTATAGAGTAAAAAGCAGATGTTCTTCTTCCGGTGCCATCTTCATCCCATATCAGAGGTTGGCTAATATCAAGGCTATCTTTACACTTTAGGCTACAGCCTTGAACCAGTGATCTCAATAAATTTAGAAACCCTCGAATGCGGCGTCTTCCTAAACTATGACGTCCATTATGTTTTACCTGGATTATCAATAGGCCCGTGGCCGTGTATACGACTGAGCTCTAAACCATTACCTTACTTTCGGACTTTACCTTCGTAATCTTGTGGTACCGCAGCTCCGAAGTGTACGTGTGGCAGTGATCTTAGGTCACTGTTATAGAAGATTATTCAACTTAATTAAAGCGGTCGTGGCCATTTTAATACAACCCTTTACTTCTTGAGATGGATCTCAATGTTAATATTTGGAAATACGTTCTATTGGATATGATTTGGGATTTTTGAGACATTCTATTGGTTCATTTTAAGTTATGAGAGTATTTTGCCATCCTCTCGATAACAGGTCTGTTACTAGTCTAGTTAATTGTAGGTAGTAATTTTGCAACTATTGAAACATCTTTTTATATCCATAGTCTAGTGCGGTGAAAGGCGATGGGTCGAGAGAGTCCTGCTGGAGAGGTAAAAAGATCTCACTCAACCAGTCTCTTCAAATACGGCCCGCCACACACTAGTTATGGTGACCCATGTCAGAGGAGTTGGTTATCCAATGAAGGTTACCAGGGCGGCGGTACCAAAACCGGCCCCCAAATTGAAAATGATGGTTCATTTCCTATTCCATGATTTGCATACATTCATTTGCATAAATTCAAATATATGTATTTAAATCGTATGTACATCACAACAAAGATTTGTATTTGGCGGTTTTATATTATGTATATATAGATATATATGATTTACTGTAAGATTTATAATATGATTTTAAAAGAACTTATCAATTAAATTAAATATTTATTGTACAACATTAATGTTATAAGACTGGTCGATGACAATAACACGTACTATGGTAAATTATAAGCATGAATTGTGATATCTAGGAAAAACCGTGAATGATGTGATAAAATTATTGGATTGATTGACAGCTACTAAAGATAAGTAACATGTATATAAGCCATATTCTGTGGACATTTCTTTTCGTTGTACATATATTCTTATTTCTGAACATACACTGTCTCATGTTTTATATTAAATTTTAATTTTAATGTTTTGTCCTGTGCTATAATAACACTGTATTGTTATTCTTTTATCAATTGTCATTTCTTATACTGTACATTATATGTGTTGTATTATTTTGACAATATTATGGCAGGAGCAGTGTAGGAGTAAATTTAAGATGACCACTGAATAATATTTAATGATTATTTTTGAGTTTACTATAGTAAAGTTCACTTGAAGTGAAATAACACAAAACTGCGGTATATAAATGTTATGTTATTATTTACGTGCTGGTAAAGTAGAATGATTGCCAGATGACATGACAGTGGAGAGTGGAAGCGACCCAGCCAGTGGCAGACTGAAGAAGATGTGGACTGACTATGTGGCAGACCGAAGATGTGGACTTACTATGTGGCAGACCGAAGAAGATGTGGACTGACTATGTGGCAGACCGAAGATGTGGACTTACTATGTGGCAGACCGAAGAAGATGTGGACTGACTATGTGGCAGACCGAAGAAGATGCACTATGACTATGTGGCAGAGGATTGTAAGGACGAACTGGAAGGAAAATGACGAGGAAAGCCAAATTCCCTGGGATGTAATTGTTGATTGCACACCTTTATCATGGTAATAGGTATTATCAAATAATCAGGAATTATGGAAATAATGTGTTTGTTTTACGTCAAAATGATGATTGAATGGTACCCATGCATACAAGATAACATACCTCTGTGATAAAAATATGCTATTTCCACTTATATTTTTTTAAAACCTCCGCATACTCAATTTCTACCGATTTAAACTTAAAACCGATTGAAACTTAAGTTTTTAAGTTTCAAAACTAAAATGTCATTTTTGAAGATAATATCTATACATTAGTTATGCTGAAACGTTAATTATATGAAATTCCCTCGATAGAAAAAACCGCAAAGAGAGCTCCGAAAATTATCAAAAACATGTTTTATTCTGTTATTTAATATGTTATAGGCATGAAAACAATCGCAGCTTGTCTTTAAATGCAACTAAAACATTTACCGAGAGATCTTTACTCTATTTCAAATGAGTCTGATGAGTGTTTTATTAAATTATTATCGTTTTCTTAATATTAGCGCGCTCCCTCTAACATTTGTATTTACATGTCTCCCTTTTTAACCATCTTTGAACGCTTACTACGGGCTTTTAGTGAATATTTCTCTAATAATCTAAAAACTCTAATGCCTCAAACAACGAATACCTACATAACATGGAGATGATTTTGCACAAAAACGACGAAATACAAATCATCAATTATTATTATTATAGAGGAATTTAAAAATAGTGAATTATTTTATAATGTAGATAGAGATACTATTTTTTACATAGGAAATCCTGTTATGTATTTATATACAGTTTTGAACGCAACTTTCACATCGGCCGAAATAGCTCAGTTGGGAGAGCGTTAGACTGAAGATCTAAAGGTCCCTGGTTCGATCCCTGGTTTCGGCATTCTTTTTTAGTCTTTTTTTACATTACTCACTCACTTATATTTTTCTTTTATTGATAATGTGTCTCGATGATTGCAATCATCATTTTTGTTATCGTGAATTTATAAATTATCCTCCAAATGGATGGCATCAGCATTGGCTGATTTTGAAAAATGATTAAAATATTAATTTATCACAAGCCTATCAATAATGATTGATAATAAATAAGTCACGGACATGAAAATACGAATTTATTTTATTATTAACTTTCAATAGTTTTCCAAATAATTTTATAAAATGAAAATAATAATTTAATTACTAACTATCAACAGTTTTCCAAATAATTTTCTAAAAATTTCTAACATTTTTTTTATTTTAATTGATATTTTATTAAATAATAATACTGACTTATTACCTACTCCAATAGATAAAGTAATTTAGAATAAACTTATATATCTTTTAAATTTATTATTTTTAATATCATAAATATGTATCGAGTATAACGTTTATTTCCATTTATTTAATTTTGGGGAGATTACAGTATCCGCATCATGGCTTGGCGTATTTCAGCGTATCGCCAATATAGCGCTCTCATTGGGCGGTCTGTCACAGGCTTTATGTACCACTACCCAGTACCTACCTACTTTGATTTTAGATTATTTCCATACTATACTTTCTTGTTATACGAAAAACAGAGTATTGCTGTCGATTAGGATCCCTCATAATTCCCATAAATTTCTGGTTAAATACTCGTAATTCTACACTTTATGCAAATGTTCTGATGTTAATTTCTACAGAAGCTTTACGAATTATACACTTTATGCAAATTTTCTGATCTGATGGTGTAGTGTATTATATCTAAAGCAGCTTTACGAATTATACACTTTATGCCAATGTTCTGATCTGATGGTGTAGTCTATTATGTCTAAAGCAGCTTTACGAATTATACACTTTCTGCCACTATACATGTTCTGATCTGATGGTGTAGTGTGTTATATCTACAGCAGCTTTACGAATTATACACTTTATGCCAATGTTCTGATCTGATTGTGTAGTCTATTATGTCTAAAGCAGCTTTACGAATTATACACTTTCTGCCAATATACATGTTCTGATCTGATGGTGTAGTGTGTTATATCTACAGCAGCTTTACGAATTATACACTTTATGCCAATGTTCTGATCTGATGGTGTAGTCTTTTATGTCTAAAGCAGCTTTTCGAATTATACACTTTCTGCCAATGTTCTGATCTGATGGTGTAGTGTGTTATATCTACAGCAGCTTTACGAATTATACACTTTTTGCCAATGTTCTGATCTGATGGTGTAATTTCTACTGCAACCTTACGAATTTATCTTATTTTGTTCCTCAGAAATAACTTGTATATTGGTACATACCATACAGGTCCGTGTGCAGATAAATTTTATTTTTGTTATTTCATACTTTATTCGTTAAAAATAATATTTTTAATTTATTTACGCCATTATGGCATTTTCGTATTATGCATTATCTATATTTGCGTCAAAAGTTCCAGAGTGGTAGATACTTTCAGTATCGCTTTGGTTAAGGACCACTATTCAGAATCGAAGGATCTGAATAGCCAGGTAATTCCCAATGGTTATCTTCCCCATATCCTTCCCCTACCCATAATATACTGCGATTTGGGATGCCATAGTTCCACTGGTTTCAGACGGTTGGGAGCACTTGGGACTCTTGTGCGATACTCAAAGTAATAATTTAAATGTAATATTCATATAGATATAGATTAACAAACGAATATTAAAATTTTTAGCTATATAGACAGTTAAAAATTTTAAAATTCGTTTGTTTTTCTTCACCGATTGCTTTGAAATTCTGACACAACGTTACATTCGAATACGCGTGTGTTTTATATATATTATATTATATAGATGTCACTTGTGACAGGTAAAACTTTTTTTTAATTCCATCTGTTGGACGTAAAATCAACACGCGCTATTGTGAGGCACGGCAACGCATGGTGGGGTACAGCTATTAAAAAATAAACATATTTTTAATTAAGTTTACATTATTTGACAGGAGCATTTTTCAATGAAGACTTTGAAAATACTAACAATAGGCGTTGTAATTTTAATATTTTTTATGTAATAAATCCTAATAAAAATGTAAGAAAACCAATAACATGATTATAAATATTATCCATTCTTCGGAGCGAGCCTGACAAATCGATTATAAGCGTTTTATCGATTGTCTACATAGAGATTGTATTGTTCTACCGCACTGCCGATTTCAACGTAAAAAACATTTAGGTACTTATTGATAACGATAATTGCTAAAAAAGATTAAAATTGAGTCATTATCGGTGACACATAGAATGAAAATAAAATGACACATAGAATGACACATAAAATGACACATACAAATGAAGTGATGGATATAAATGATTGGGTTTTAGATTTTCTGCGCAGTACATATTTTATCTTCTGCCAGCATTGACAATGCTTTTGTGTGCTTACTTTAGTGCTGTGCAATGTGAACACCAAAGAAACAAACTACACGATGGCCATGAATGTTTTTGTGAGATATCCTATATTATTATTATTCAATGACATTATAATACAGACGTTTCCGTTAACGATGACTTACAACCTTCAAGTAAATTAGTTATGTTGGGGTGTCTCACACCAAAACTCCACTAACCAAAACAGGTCAGGAAACTGAATAAATTGGCATCTTATTTGTAAAAGAACCTCCTGCACAAGGTGTCCGGGAGCAAAGTGTACTAACTTCGGGATATGATTCTACGTAGCACAAGTAAAAAAGATAACATTTAAGGAAATTTCAAAATTTCCAAATTTTAGGGAAGTTATAAATTTAAAAAAAAAAATTGCATAGTTGGTCTGGAAAAAAATGAATATGATAATAGTTATTCACTTTTTTTATATTTTGTATTTTTTTTTTTTAATTTAATTAAAATCAAATAATACATAAATAATACAATTATTAAGTTTAATATAATTATTAAGTTACTAACAGATAATATCATCACTTATCACCTCCTGAAGTTAGTGCACTTTACCCCCGGACGCCTTGTATACTTATGTTATAAACCATTCTATCTTATATATAAGGTATCCGGGGGAAAAGTGCAATAACTTTGGGAGATGATTCTATACAGGGTAGTAAGTTTTTACGAAATTCCAAGGATTTAAGTTAAATTGTTTGTACGGAAAATAAAAATTCTTCAATGGAAAAAAATAAAAAATTTAATTTCTAAAAAATCTACCATCGCGTAGAATCACCTGCCGAAGTTATCGCACTTTACTCCCAGAAACCCTTTATAGTACCAGTATAAGTATAATTAAAAGATAGAAAACTTTGTCGAAATTCCATCGTTTTAAAGTAGTTTTCAGAAAAAAGTTGAAAATATGAACAAAAAAAATAATTTTTGTACTGGAAAAAAGTATTTGAATTTCGAATAAAGTTATTCATCATTTCCCGGACACCTTGTATAACTACTTAACATTAAAATTATTTGAATTAAAGTCATTCTACGTTATAAATCAGCACGGATTCATGAAAGGTCGGTCTACGACATCCAACCTGGCCCTTTTCATTAACTTCTTGCATAGCAAGATGGATGACAAAGAGCAGGTTGATACTATGTATACAGACTTCTCTAAGGCTTTCGATCGCGTAATACACTCAATTCTTTTGAAAAAGCTTGTACTATTTGGTATACACGGTGACCTGTTTAGATGGATCAAATCTTATATTAGTAACCGTAATCAAGTAATCTTAATTAACGGTTTCTTCTTAAAATCTATCGAGGTAAAATCTGGTGTCCCCCAAGGGTCCCACTTAGGTCCGCTAATGTTCAATATTTATATAAATGACATTGGATCATGTTTTCAAAATTCCAAATATGAACTTTATGCTGATGACATGAAAATATTCAAAGTTATTCGTTCTCTTTCTGACTGCGAAGCGTTACAGAGTGACCTAGATAGGCTTTGCAAGTATTGCAAAGTTAACTGTATAGTTATAAACGTTTCTAAATGTCAACTATGACATTCACCAGAAATAAACTCGTAATTAAGTACTCATATTCACTCGACAATGAACCTGTCATCTCTAAAACGGAATGTAAAGACCTCGGCGTTTACCTTGATAGCAAACTTATATTTAATAAGCACATTGACTCAATCGTTAATAGGTCGTATAAAATGCTTGGTTTCGTGCTACGTGTAAGTAAAATATTCAGTAATCCGCGTACAATTGTAATGTTATATTTCGCATTCGTCAGAAGTACACTGGAATATGCATCGCCTATTTGGAATCCACAATATAAACTTTACATAGATAGTATAGAACGAATCAAAACAAATTTATAAAATATATTACCTACAGATTCAACAATAATTTTGAGTGTACATTTGAAACTTTAGACGAGCAGTAGCTGACTCAATATTTATACACAGAATTTTAAACAATGAGATTGACTGTACTGAACTTCTGTCCCTTATTAACTTTAACATACCTTTGAGACGTACACGACATACAGTGCTATTCCACACACTAAATTATAAAACAAATGCAGCATCTAATTCGACAATTAACCGAGCTCTTCATACTCTAAATAATATTTGTCTTAACTCTAACATTGACATTTTTTCGGATTCACTGCCCAAATTCAAACGTGGCATCATGTCAATAATTTAAAGTATTCAATGCGCATACATATAGACACACACACACAAACACTCACACAAACAAAAAAACTAACACATACATTACACACGTCACACACACACCTATAAACTACACAAGTCACCTGGTAATTAAGGAATAAACATACCACTTAGCAGACATTACAAGGAAACATATCATAGGTACACAACATGAAGTATCTTATTCCTGTATATTGTTTCATCACTGTAAATCATGTAATCTTTGTTTCTATAGTATAAAATAAAATAAAACATAATATAAAAGGTGTCCGAGGGTAAAGTGTACACACTTCGGAAGATGATTCTACATGGATAGTAAGTACAAGTAAAAAAGATATAACTTTTTCGAAATTGCAACACTTTAAGGTATTTTTCTGATGATAAAAGTATAATATTGTTTGTATGGAAAAAATCCTCTAGATATGGAAAAATATATTTGTACGGAAAAAGATATTTGGAAAAAAGTTTACTTTTTTTTCTTATTTTATCATCGTGTAGATCACAGGTTTCCAAAGTGGTCTATATGGACCCCCAGGGGTCGATATCGGCATGCTGGGGGTCTATGTCAGCGAAAAAAAAAATGTGGGGGTCCACGAGATTCAAATGGGGGTACATACGAGCGGACCCCCATTTACCTCAAGTCAACATTTAGGAGTTCCGTAAATGACACAATAGATCTAACACAAATTTAAAGACTGAGAAATTACTTATTTGATATTTGTATTTTTATATTTCGTAAAGTTGTTAATTGAGGTATATAAATAGAGTCTACGTTCCTTTTCTCGTCAGAATTAATATATATTTAAGCAAAACATTGCACATTGCAAGCCGCGAATTTTCCTAGTTCCCCAACTTGTTTTTGTAAAACGTCCAGTGTAATAATGACGTTCAAAATTTAAATGCAATTCACACAGACTTCAAAACTAAGTTTGAGGACATTTTGACTATGGAAATGCAACGATGAAGAATCAGATATCATGTGACAAGAAGAACTGACCGGAATAAGCACTGACAAAGAACTTAAGGGGCAGTTCTGTAGGGCTAGCTACAGAAAGAAATTCCCGTTGCTTATCCTGTTTCATTTTCATTTGGTGTAATACCTCACAAGGGTGCCCTATCTGCACAATGTAAAGACAGAGCAACTATTCCGCCTACCCGGTTGTTGGGCAGGCAAGGAAGGGAATCTTTTTATAAAAAAAAAATAAACGTTTATCACATGGGACGTTAACAGTTTTAGGAAAATTCAATATTTGGCAGGCAGGGGATCTACGGAAAAAAAATTGGCAAGTGGTCTACGGGGCAAAAAAGTTTGGGAACCACTGGTGTAGATCATCTCCTGATGTTAGTACACTTTACCCCCGGACACCTTGTATAATTACTTATTTCATTAAACTGTTTAATGATATACGTAGTTACATTTAAGTACACTTTAAATGTTTTAATATAGTATAAAGGCACGATATTATGTAGGAGGATCTTATATATAAATAAGAGGCCGACTTGGTTCATTGTCTTGGCCTGGTTTGCGGTGGTTTTGCACACACCCCATCCCACCACTCACCACTCGAGCAGCAAGTTAAAAGTTTGGAGGTGAGCGGCATACATTTTAATCTATTTTATCATTTTACGTTTCAATATTTTTCAAACTATCCATCTTGTTACTAGTAATTCTATGAGCAGGACCTCGCATAAAAAAAACTTGTCTTATTCAATAAATGTTTCCCAAATAAACTCAAAATAAGCTTTGTAAAGAGGTAGGTACTTAAATACCTACCCACCATTACATTACATTGTATGTATTTTTTTTTTATTTCAAAAAGGAATCATATAATTTCTCCAAAGGAACATCACTATCTCAATGACAATTCTTTTTTCAAAACTCTTTTCAAGCAGGGAGATAACATTTGTAAAAAATACAGATAAGTCCAAATAAAACTACGATTTCACATGTTTGAAAAGGGAATCTTTACTGATCATCAAAACGGCTTCTTGAAATTGAAACTGAAACGGAACGTGCAAACAATTTTACAGACAGACGAAATGTAGAACGGTTGAGTCAAAACAGGACTTCGCTACGCTCATAAAATCCACCTGTGAAATTGTGTGTTCTGCTATTAAAAAAAATTGTTTTTCACGAATTCTAGGATCATTGTGACTTGTAGTTTTGGACATTCCGAAGCAGTGCCATCTAACGGCTGAATTTTGTACTATAACTGAGGTGACCGTGCGCGTAATATTATTATTATCATGTTGGGTATCTAATGATAATAATAATCCAATTTGACTTAAAGTAGCTACGCTTCCATTTTTATAAATTGCAAATAATTTAATTAATGTCTACTGTAATAAATTATACATTAAAATTGCTGCAAAATGCATTATCTAATATTTTAAAAGGGCGCAAATATCCATTTTTTATTAACAATATAAAGTTTTTTTACAGGTTTTTTTCGATGTCTGTCTCACTAAGATAAACCTGTGTCGAGAAAAAACAGCCAAATATGCGTATTTGTATATAATCTTAAATGTATTTTTCACTACATGTGTACCTACTAATATACTATTTTGCTAACCTCGCTTTGTAAAAGAATTCATGATAAAAATTAAAAAAAAAAAAACAGTTTAATCACCCTAATTTGAAAATACACTCCTTCAGGCCTGAATATTTTAAAATATTTTTTTATTTATTTTACATAATATTATCTATTGTATAAATGAAGGGATTGTGAACCTTTTGTAAAAAAAACAACCGAACGAAAACTCAGCCCGCCAAATTTATTTAGCGGGGTTTATTACCAAAATATATTTTTACGTAGCTTGGCGCAGTTGGCAACAGGCGTCGCTTTTACCGCTATTGTCTCTAATAAATGGTATAAAATAAAGTCGCTATCCGCGTCTGTCTAATTGTGCGCTTAGTTCTTCTAAATTACGCAACGGATTTTAATAGGGTCTTCACTATCATTTAGAGAATTTCTTTCTGAAGATTTATGTATATAATACATGCATATTATTTTTATAGAAAGTAGAGAAAAATCGATGTTTTGTAATCAAGTCCTAAATAGAATATTTTCGGGCGCTTAGATTGTTAACGTTGGCTAAACCTTGAGATATATCACACAAGGCATATACAAAAGTCTGCGAAGGTACATGTCTATCTCTTAAGAATAAACCCAGTCAGCTAGTAAAAAATAAAATAACACGTACGAATGTTTTATCGTTTATGCGGTCATTTGAGGTATTTTTTTAAAAAATTCCATTGAATTATTACTTTAATTTTGTTTACGCGCATATTGTTCGAATCATTTGAACAAAGGGAGACAGATAACATTATCTAACGGTCTGATAATGAAAACATTGACGATTATTTATAAAATTACTCACTGCAAATTACTTCTCAATGCTCAAAATTATTAAATAAATAAAATGCAATAGAAATATGAAATAAATTATTTCAATGTAAACTGTAAACGAATTTCGAGTACTGATTTTAATTTTTTTCCGGTTTGTGCCGGTAAATTTGAAGTTCTCTAATTATTGTATTCTCGCACAACGGCTACCTAGCTATTCTTGATATCTTGCAAACATCATCGAGCATTAGTTTCCATACTCGAAACAAACACAACCATAACAATAAAATCCGCATTCATCTAAGGGTGCGTATAAGCAACCGCCAATGACGCGAAAGGCCTTGAGGCTTGCGTTTGCTTCGTTCCTTTCCTGTAATTCGTGGCTCGAGCGTTTTTTAAATACTAAGTTTGATGATCGCACTTTCGGAGTATCTGGGCCGAAGGCCATATAAGGCATAGGTGACTTATGGGCTGACCATAAGTCACCTATACCGGGGTGGGACAGGGCGGGTGTAACCTTCAATGGGCCGAAGGCTTGGAATAAACTCCCTCCGTAACTAAGATCCATAACAAGTCCAACAGAATTCAGGTCTAAACTAAAAACTTTAAGCTGTCATACCCTTAATTTAAATATACCATTCCTGAGAGAAAGTCCAGTTATATCCAATATTATAATTGTATCCTAAATCCTGTATCTAAATTTCGCTAGTATTGTACTGTATATTATCTCCATAAATAGTTAGTAATAACATATATCACTGTAAAAATGTATTATAAGTTTGTACAGCGCCCTTGAGGTGATTTTGCACAAAAACGGCGCTATACAAGTCATCCAATTATTATTATTATTAAAGAAAGGGATTGAATCTGTGAACTATTTTGCTTCCTCACTACATAACTCTCTTCCAGATATGTACAAAAACAGCCATCATGTATATATTTTTAAATAGTGTAAGTAATATTTTTAAAGTTTATTTAATGATTTGTTGTTGTGTTTTGTTTTGTCTTATTTCATTTTTCTCTCGTTTCTCTTCCCTATGTTTGTAATCGCCCATAAGTTTATTTGACTAATTTGTTTTACACAATTTACTGATTTAAAATAAGATATAGGAAGAATATTTGCGGCATGTTCCAAAGTGGAAGACACTCTCAGTATCGCCCTGGTGCAAGCCCACTATTCAGAATTGAAACTTTGCATGAAACGGCTTTGACCGTGTTTGGTGACCAGATCAGAATCGTAAAGTACTTTTCCACTTTCTTCTTCCCCTCCCCACTACCTTCAGCCTCAGTTTAATCTTCATCCCCTTAATTAGGGATACCATGTCTCACTGGCTGCAGATGGTTGGAAGCAATTGGAACTCTTGTGCGGTATATTAATATTCATATTAATTTTTTTAGCTATGTGTGAATTCCAATTCTGTAATTTCCAACATGGGTGTGTGCATATACACATGCATATCATTTTTTTTAAATAAAAAAGACAGGTTAAATAGAGGAAACACTTCCTCTCTATTTTATGTTTGTACTGTATTGCATGTGAAACCTGTATTTTACCTGAATCAAAATACCTGTGTAAAATTGTACCCACTACCTCCCACTTACATATTGTAATATTCTTCCGTCCTAAAGTGAGTTTTATAACTCATCATGATTGTTCTAGTAAGAAATAGAAATTTAAAAAAAAATGTAATTACAAAAAAAACTAAAAAAAAACTGTATATTTGAATTTTGCATTACTTACTTTTCCAATTCTATTATAGAATGTATCATGTCTAATGACCTAGTACATTATAATGTTATAATTTGTGATAAATACTTTTTTGCTAAAAAGCACCAGTCACCCAACCTGCAGGAATGTACCTAAATTATTTGGTAAGATGTTTTATTTGTTTGTTTTTCATTTTGTCGCTTCCTTGGTTTAGGCAAAGCTTATTAAAAAAATATTTTGCTTCGTTTAGGACAATGAAGAAGTATGTACCTAGTTTGCTTTTTCTTGCCCTTCTCTAGAATGTTTTTCTTTCGAATATAAGGGTGCGTATAAACACGCAAACTGAACTGCCGAGCTGAACTACGACTTATGGGAAAGGAATGAAGCAACCACAAATTGTGCGAAACGCCGCACTTTCCCGAAATTCGTTTTTCTTGTGTCTATTCGCAGCCTAACATATCAGTCGATTTTAAGTTCGGCTTGGTTGGAATGTCGAGCTTAGCGCGGCTTGGAACATAATCCATGTGTCGTAAGTCTAGATATTACACCAATTGTCTAGGATTTTAATATAGGAATTCGTCTCTTTTTTTCTTTGTAAAACTTTTTTTCTCGTGTCTATACGCAACATAACACTTAGTTGATAAGAAGCGTAGTCGTTTAAAATATTATTGTAACAAGTCGGTACATATTCAAGGTTGAATGCAAGGCTGATGTAAGCGTAATGAGTAAGATTAAGAAAGGGACGCTTAGATGGTTTGGGCATGTAGAGCAAATGAACGAAGACACGAGCGCAAAGAGAATATATGACCCGAATGTGGGTAGTAGAAGAAGTCGGGGACGCCCGAGGAAGACATGGCATGATCAAGTGAATTAGATAGATAAGCCGGGCCATGTCAAGAGTCTGAATAATAGAAGAGTGTGTATGGGACGATGTATGGTTTTGCAATCCGTCCTCTCCGCCTACCCCTGCGATGAAACGGTGTGATATATTTGATTAAGTTTCTAGTCTTGCTAAGCGCCCTTGTGGTGATATTTCACCTCAAAAAATCTCACCTTCACGTAAAATCGAGCCGACAGTTACCGAGCTACGTCCAAACTGCACGGACCATCAAATAGTTGGAGGCAACGAATGTTATGCCTTTGATGTGTAGGTAGAAACAAATGCCAGGCTCTACTGTGCGTAGATGCGATACGGGTAAACAATGTTAGCGACGCTTTTATGCGCATGGTTTCTTGCTGGTTTATAAGTCCTCCTCCCTTTGTTTCTATTATATTCCATGATTGATTAGAAACAGTGTAGCTAACTTTTTTACTAACTCCTTGGTTTTGTCATCAGAACCCGTGAATAATTTTATTTAGGACCGGTATTTCAGTTGCTTTTTAAAATCGGCGAGATATAGAATCAGATAAGCATTTAGAAATATTAGTCACTCGGCGTATGCTCCGCATCATATGAAATATGCACCGTTTTATACATACCACAAAAATTCTGGGGGTGAAAATGTAGAGAAAAGAAAACAAAAAAATTTTTGGGTTGCCCACTTCTGCTCTGATCTGACTTTAAAAATATATCTTGTTAGAAGCATGTATATAGTATATATAACATGTTTCCTTAGTTTGCGGTTACTTACCAAGAATACATTTACTGGTGAAGATGTATATTTTATAACCATACCCTTATCGCACAGCAAATCTTTTCAAGTTGGCATTTACTAAGGTAATAGGTGTTCAGGTTATGGGAAAGTTGAAATAAAATGTCTGTTTTAATTTTCATTCGGTATTTACATCTATTTATTTATAAAATAATATTAAAAACTCAATCGATAACTTTATAATATTAATAATGTCAATATAATAGTTCGATCTGGCTGGTCCTTACTTAGTTACCACTTTTACAGCATAATTATTCAACCTTCGTAACAATTCCGTACAAAACACACCAGGCCGTGGCGACTGGCGTTTCCAATAATATACAAAATACAATATCTAACAATAATTATTACAAAATAATCGTAAATTTCTGTACATAAAACAGTTTCACTTTACGAACAATCAAAAAGCCATAAGGGAAATATAGCTTCATTATAATATTATAAAAACATTCGGCCAAGAAGCAGGATCACAAGGTTGTCACAAGGATCACAAAATACTCCACATTTAAATTAAAAAAGACAATATTATTGCCCAGAGTGCCTTAATAGTGGGATGGCTTTGAAAACATAAATATGATCCTTACGCGCACGCTTCCTGTATCCTAGCTTTGTATAGAGAAATAAAATTATACAATACTTTATGTATATAAGTTTTACTGTAATTACTCGTACATAGGTTGCAGGGAATATCAAATATCTTAAACATGTGAACAAGCGAACATACGAGTAGATACATCATATTCATCGATTTTAAATTATTATAATATATTTGAATTAAAATAGATAATCTTTGATTACAAATTGTCACAATTTTGGTAATTATTATTTGGAAACGAAAAACGTTTTTTTGTTTGTTTTAGATGTTCTTTAAATTCTTATATTAAACTTTCTTCATGGTCAAAATGCTTGTCAGTCATTTTATAATTTTAAGGCAAAGCCTGTGCAAGAAACAAAGTTTACTTAATTATTTTATAAAAAATTCTATGAATGTCTAAGGATTTGAAAAAAAAAGAATTTAGAGAAAATTCCTATTTTGAGTAAAGAAGAACACATACTCATTCATCAGTAAATTCTTGACATTTTGAAATATTGGTCATTTTAGATAAATTCGTAATTTCGGTTATTGTTGGTCTTAGTGCAATTGTATAATATAATGGTAGTATTAAAGTATATTAAAGTAGTGAATATTAAGCATTAAAACTTCTGGAAGAGATGCAAATAAATACCTCAGTAATATGAAACTGACAGTGCCATTTTGGTCAGGTAAATGAGGGTAAACGGGAGAGAGATGTTACTTTTATATTAAAAAATGAAATTAATAGAATCTCAACGTTGAAACAAATAGTTTGGATCCTGCAGACCTTGTTTGTGATAACATTTTTGTATTAATGATTTTTTTGGCATAAGGAACTGGATGTAGAAAGCAGGAGAGGAGCCTTATCTAGAAGTGGCCTTGGCTCCACAAGGATTGCAGCGCCGATGTAAATGGTCAATTTCTATGACTATTTCTAAGGTAAGCCATCTCATTTAAAAGTTAAACTAAAGAAATCTTTACTTTTATAATGTGGAAATTTCTATGGTTAAGTAATAATTAGATATAATAATATAAACTATAAAAGTTAATATAAAAACAATATCTGTACAATCTAAATGTTTTTTTTTATAAAATAAATATTTGTCGATGAAACTATTTATTTCTAATAATTACTAGTCAAGACTAAAAATCAATCACTGATTTGAATGACTAGTTAAAAAGAAATAATTATATAGAATATATTTACTTTATTCAATGGCTTGACAAACAATTCACGGAAGCTATACTGTTATAGTTATATTGCAAAAGAATGACCTTAAAAATATATAATGCTTTTAAACTATAAGAAAAATATCAGCCCCCAACAAATAAACTAAATTCATATTAAAATGTAGAGATCTTTACTGGTAAACTGTTAAGAACAAAAGAAAAAATGTGCGCAAAGAAAATTTCAAAATTTTCGCAAATTTACAGCGGTAGTAGTTTAATTAATAAATTTATTAAATAAATGGTTAATATGTTATTAATATTCATTTTGTGCTATTCAATAATTGAACCAAATGCAAACCGGATTACAGGGAGATCGGAAACATGCCCTAACAATTAATTAAACCTTAAAATTAGATACAAATTAAGACCTAATCCTAATCCGAGATCAGTTGCAGAGGATTGGTTTTGCCTGGGGCTTTCATCACAGAATCGCTTTGATGCGCTAAAGACGTCAACCGAAAGTGCTTCCGAAAGGTTCCGAAATTGGAATATCTCAAAGATAAAGAATAATTTTAAAAATACGAAATATCTTTCCGAAACTAGCCTGTATAATTGTTCGTTTACACCAATAAGTAAACGATTTAAAATAAAATCAAATATGAAATTTGTTATCTGGTGAAAAAATTGCGATGCAGGAGTATTACAAGCATAAACATTTATTTGCTGTTGAGATTTCTTCTCGGAGTCACCCCTTTGACGCCTGTATTATTATTATTTCAACACAGAAACGCTTTTGACATCGTACAAAATATTATATTAATTATTAATTGCTAAACGATCCTTCAAACATACACAGTTTTACTCGTAATCGATAATACCAGGGGATAAGAAAACGTTACTCATAATCATGCGCATGCATATTGAGTATACCGGCCGTAATAATAGCTGACAGAGTTTTAAATTGTGTTTGCCGTGTTTATGAGGTTTGGGCCAGTCTTAAAAAAAGGACATGAATATTATTATGAAGACAGATTTTAATCCGAGTAGTATACGACCCTCTTCCTCGTATAGCTATACCGATGCTGCAGCGGCAAATTAGGTAATCTTTAAAAGTAAGACTGTGCATGTATTTGAAATCACCTACCAAAGAATTGGCTGTCTTTAACAATTACGATATTTCTTAAACTTACATTTAATTATAAATATATTAAGTTGTTGCTTAAGGGGACCCTTCAAATCGATGTACTTTACTTTACATACTGATGTTACATTATTAGTTATGCTGTACGTTTAGTGGTAGAGGGGTAGGTGTTTTCTTGGGTCCTAAGCAATCGGGATATTTTTACAATTTCATTATATTATTAATTTACAAAATCACCAACAGAAGTACTTAAAATACTATTATATTTGATATGAAAATAATAAAAGGTGTATTCTTTTAATTGAATTATGTGCTAGGCTTATAAAAAATATGTCCTATTATTATAAAAGGAAAGAATTAATACATAAGAAGCAGAGTTATTAGATTAGATATTTATTTACAAGCAGTTTAACCATGTATTACAATCCATTAAAATTGACATTAAATTGAATATTTAATTTCACACAACTTCCATGAGGCACCTTGTGTTACCCATTCTTTTGAAGTTACATAATTTTATAAAATATTTAAATTGATAATATAAATATTTGATCACGAATTTTTAAAAATTTCTTGTTGAGTTGAGAAACGAAGAGTTGCCATTGAGTTTGTTTCCAAACAATAAATGCAATTCTTCGATTAAAATAATTTCAATTTTGATACACGAAATGGCAAGGCGAATGGTGCCAGTCATTGGTGCATTAAGTAAGTGCCAACACAAAATACTGTACAAAAAAATAATTTTATCTTTTTACAATATTCGGGTGGATGCCTAAGGAGTCAGGCATCCCGAACCCCGGCCTAACTATCGGAGATCAATGGAAAACTATTCTGGACCACGGTCCTTGCAAATCTACACTTTTTTACAAAATAAAAACAAATAAACATTCAGACTGATAAGAAAATGTATGTACACACAGTTGCGGGTCGAGAAAATTACTAAACATATGTATTTTGTGAATTAAATGGATATTTAATATAATATTCATCAATTGCTACTATTATAGACAAAAACAATACGTTATTACTTGCGAAGAAAAGTTTTCTCGACTCGCAATAAGCTTTTTTTTTAAATCTTTAAAATTTAACTAAAACATGGCACTGACAATCAGTACACCAAATTACCATTAACATTTAATAAAAGAAATCACACAAAGTAAAATAGCAAAGTTAATACTAATATTGAATAGGTTAATAGTATAAAGAATGGAAACATTAGGAGCTAGAACTAGGGCACTAAGTGTAGGTAGTTATATATTATAATGAACAGAAGAACACCCGACCAGCGCCAGTGACGATACAAGCTTATGTACAAAATATTGGCACTTCTGTGAATATCTTACACACCCTTCATTACTTAAAATGAGATCAATCATTTTTTTAGGCTTCATTCTTTGGAACACAGACGATAAAACAATTATTATTATTACAAGTATCGTTTTGGACGAGGGGTTACATTTAACCCCGCGTCCAACATTTAGGCTAAAATCACAAGAGGCTTTTTGAGCTTTCCTTTCGTATTAAAATTATCAATTTTCTAAATCGACCAAAATTATAATGGCAGTCTGATATTAATCTTCTAAATATTACAAAACCATTTAAACAAACGTTGGAGAATTTTTTTTGACGGGAACAAAATACTCTTCCTTCGTGTAGTTATAATTTCTTACGTTCTAATAAAATGAATTTATAAAAAATAATTTTATTGCAGACATTCCGATTGGGTTTGTCTAAGGCATAACTTGTAAATCTTTGATTGTTTCGCACTTATCACTCCAGAACTGTAGTGGGTATTGGAGTAGCATCTTTCTGCCAGCCAATTGTTCTCCAGGAGACACTGGTACTGGTGGTGGGGCAACAGTCGGGAGTCAGGACAGCAAATACTGGGAAACTTGTTCATCGTTTATTTACTAGCAGCTTCCAGCCAATCACAAGGAACACCGCGGTCCATAAGGATCGCCCGAGGCGGACAAAAGACGACTCTGTCACCATCTTCTCCTCGCTGGAAGATGCTGATGAGTCCACGGTATCCTGCAACAAAGAGAAACAATAAAATCCGTTAGTTAACTGCTCAATAACCTTGTTCAATGTTCAATACTTAAACGCTAAAACATAGATCTCTGAAAAAGAAAACCAAATAACTGCTCAAGGTATGAAAACCCCCAATCTTAATATGTACCTAGTCGAATTTCTATTTTGAGTTACTATTTGTTTTTGTTTGTTTTTATTTTTTATTCAATGTAAATCAAATTTAATAATGTCATTGTTAAGTTCTCCAAAAATTTTATTTTTTACAATGTTAACCTATTAACTACCACCTATATATCGTAAGTTCCCCCGTCCTAAAATGAGTTCTATAAAAATGTACTTATTAACTCCCACCTATGTATCGTAAGTTAAAAAAATTAAAAAAAAAAATCGAATCCAAAACCAAACAAACATTCATAGTAAGTGCAATTCCCTGAATTCACTTGTATATAATATTGTTTGCACTAATGCGCAAATTTTTCACAGCCCGCGACATTTTTGCAAATAATTATGTAGCTAAATACCGAAAATAATTATCGAGCATTTTCACATTAAAAGCAAGCATAGATTTTTACGATTTGACGTATTTTTAGTCAGTTTTTTGTTTAGTTATTTTATAGCTAACAAAATCTACAAATATTTACATTTTTCACATATTTTTATATTACTATATGTCCTTTTTTAATTCAGTGTTTTTATTGGTTTTTACAGTTTTTAGGTGTGTACTAATATTATTAGTTAAATAATTTTTATTTTTTTATTATTTGTTTTTGGGGTGTTGTGCCGTGTTGCGCTAACTTCTTCTTTAGCCAACGTTTCGGACAGCATTGCAGTGTCCATCATCAGGGCAGATGTGTTATGTGTTATTTGTTACTTTTTTTTAAAGAACTTGCTGAAAATACTAATTATATTTTTTGTAAAAAAAAGGATAAAGGAATATATTTTGTAACTATTGACCCCCACATAATAAAACATGAAGTTTAGGTATCTTTAATTTAATTTAAAATAAGATTCCCCAGGGATCAGAGAGTTGCAAATTAAATTCTTTAATGGGAAATCTTAGCGCCCCTATAGCCAAATTACCGCCGCCATTGAGCAGATTTAAGGAAATAGAAAAATGCAATTTTCCGCTGAGCCTTTGATAAAGAAAGTCAAACATTGACAAAGGAATTGAAGTCAGATTTGAACAATAAGCTATCATGTTTCCTCATTTACAAAGGTTGGTGAAATCATTCTAAAGTCAATTTGAATTAAGATTTTTTTCAAAAGAAAAGAACCAAAACCAGAGCTAAAATTATATTTTGTTTTAAAAACAATATTATTATTAGTTCCGTAACCAATTTTTCAAATTTATAATGTCACTGCGGTTAGTTGTAACAGCACGAAAAGTCAAAAGTCGTCGATAATACTCATCGAACAAAAATAGGCATACGGTACATTTTATTTTTTTATTATACAAGTACATTTTTGTTTATTTGTTACAATATATGATCAAATATTTCAAGACCCCTCTTCCATAGAAGCATTAGCTTGTAGCTGGAAATGGAGTGTACATTGTTTTATTACAGTATGTAGGTAATTAAATATAAAATGATTTTAAACTTATTTGAAGAATGGAATGTTACTTAAGGAAACTAATTGAGATGAGTTATTCTTAAGATTAATTCAATTGGAAACATTTTTATTTTTTGTAAGTTTGTCTTTAAAATATTTTTTCACAGTGTTTATTATTTGGATGTTATCATTAATGTTTCTAATTTCTTCAGGTAGTCGATTGAAAAAAATTCTTGCCCGGTAAGTGTAATAATTTTGTGCAAAGGAAATGTTTAATTTTGGGCATGGAAAATTATATTTAAGTCGAGTACGGTTTTCAGTCAGAAATTGATACTTGTCTTTTTCTTTTATGATTTGAATTAATGCATTTTTAGTATAAAGATCTTTAAATGAAGGCACCTGAAATTCTTCGAATAATCGATCCGTTGGGTAATCAGAAGGTTTTCTTAATATTATTTTAATTATTAACCTTTGTACCACTTCTATTGGAGTAAGGTTAGTTTTGTATGTGGATCCCCAACTAATTATACCATATTGTAGAGTTGATTGGACTAAGGCATAATATATTAAATATAGGTTTTTTTGAAGAAAAAAAAATCTGATTCTTAAAAATACATATTTCAGTTTTCTGATTTTTTTTACAATTTGACATATTTGTTCCTTCCAATTCAAATTTTTATCGATAATTACTCCTAGATATTTGATTGTGTTTGTGTTTTTTAGTATTGTGCAGTTTTGGAGACAGTAATTTTTATTATGTATTTTGGAATTGTCATGAATGATAATGTCAACATTTTTTGGGATGTCTTTTGTGTGTATTGCAAATGGAATTACATATGTTTTATCGCTATTTAGTGATAGTCGAAGAAATTCTTAAGAGTATTTACGTCTTCAGTGGCTTTAAGTATTACGTTTTCCCAAGTTTTTTTCGCTTATTATTAGAACTGTATCGTCGGCATACGAAGTAATTTGGCCATGTAGTCCATACGCATCATAAATAAAAAAATATATCTCAAGTGTTATTTACTTAGTAAAAGTAAAAACCAACCTGTTCTAAGATATTTGCTGAATTCCCCCTGTCGGTATTTTCTATTCTAGTTTGTTCATTTTCCCAAGATTCGTTGGATCCTTCAGCCTGAGCTTTATTTCTCTTCTTCACGTCTTTGAAACTGGATGACCTCTTTCTCCGCCTGCGCTGTCTGGGCTGCGCGAGCCTCACGGCCGGGGCGGAGAAGAACACCTCATCGTCCAGTGGGCTCTGAGGAATGGCGGAGACTTCACCGGGGTGACCGGGTTGGCCGGGTTGGCCAGGGTGAAAGAGGTCGGAGAAGGTTCTGGAGTGGTGTTGTGCGCTGCAGGAAGGGCTGCTCGGGGCGGAGCGTTGGGAGGATATCCGTCTGCGAGGTGGACACAGGCTTCCGGACACCAGGTCGGGAAGCCTTGGGGCGGCTGAATCCGACAGTGGTCTAACTGTGAACAAAAAACAACACATAAGCTACCGTGAATGATACAACACAAAATTTACAAGGAACTTAAATCCACGTATACACAGTGTAAAACAGTTAGTTCATTTCATTTTCATTCATTCTTGAGGCGACGGGCGGTTTTTAGTTATGCTGCGGGTGTATTCAATATTTGTAACTCTAAAATAGCCACTACTACACAAATCTTTCTATTAGAGCTGACGCTGCAATATTTACAAGTAACGCAGATTATCGGAAATATCTAATTTCACCTCCGATGCTCTATCTTAAATCAAATTAAATACCATAATTAAAATTGAAAAAAGTGCTTTAACATCAGTAAGTATTAGTCCATGTTGTTCAATCTCTCAGTATACCTAAAACTTTAGGATCTTCTATGAGTGGTCCTACCCGGAAAATGGGTACTGCTGGTTTATTAAAATCCAGTTAAAATGTGACGACACGCCATTTGGCAACAAAATATCTATATGTGTTCTTGCAGCTGCGCCTATCCTAATAAATATAATGACAAAATGCGAAAATATTAGAATATTTATGAACATGTGTTTCGACATTCTAATAACACATTCGTGTATCGCTGATATTTTGTTAATCAGTTAATCTATCAATTCATTCGTTAAAGGGCTTGCAGTCCCGTTCTCAACAGGAATACGAATACAGTAACTTTTCTCCGTGTAACACTGTACTATGTTATGTAAAAGTAATTAAGAATGACGACCATCAAGCATTTGATTATGTAAAATCACCTATTGAATAAATGAGGGATGAGTTTGCCGCTGCCTACAGTAAGAAATAATGATTCTAACCAGGTGAGCTGAATAGTTGGACACCTGTGTTACACCTTACCCGCCTTTTCCTCTCTTGCTCCCCTCCACCAAAAATTACCACTCGTTTTTCAATAAGAAAAAAACAAACGAAATCTGATGCTTGTTGATATGGTCTATAAAAATAAAGAATTCAAAATGCCGTCGGTAGCTGTATGATTATTACGGGCTAGACGCTAGACTGAGAAAAATTCTCAATGCATGTAACAAATAATTTCAATGAATAAAAAAACTTAAAAAATATATATATATAAAACACATTTTTTAAAAAGAAAGAAAAACGTTTCTTGTGTCGTGATGGAAGACGTACGAATTGAACTCACGACGCATGGCTGGGAACTACAAGCGACGCCATCTGAGACATTAACCTGTCAATTCATTTCAACGGTTTTAATTAATTCTAATGGTGGATGCACTCGGGATGTAAGTTATCCATTGAGGTTTCAATTTTATAAATCTTTCATCAAAACTACAAAAATATAATAATAATTAGTCGCCTGTAATATCAATATAAATTGAAAATATCTTCCGAGTAAAAATAAATGTCGCCGACGGGAAATTTCCATCGACGGCATTTAAAATACATTTTATCTGATTTTTACCGGAGATTACTCCAAATAATGAAATGAATCACTAGTTAAAGTAAGTCAGATTAGATTTGTAATTATTTTTATAATAATAAACAATGAGTACTATAAAATGTCGAAATTAGTGGGCGTGATGAAGAATAATTTATTTTCAAATAAAGCACACGTAAAAGTGATCGCTCAGAGGAATTTTACAAATTTACAATCATCAGATTTTTAATACAAATCAGACAATAGTAAAAAATATTTTTAAAAAAGAAAAGTGTAAAATGCTAACTTAACATTAAATTTAAATTTGAGGTCTAAATACTTGACCAAACTAAATAATTATGTTGATAATCAAAAGTTATAGTAATTGTCTAGTACGGATTTGTGTTGCTATATTTATTTATATTTTAAATTAGAATATATAGGCCATTAAGGAATTCAATTTTTCACGATTTTAGAGCCACTTTGACAACTTTCGTGAAATAATGGTAAATACAATCTTTCACAATCTACTATGTAAATATGATGAAATATAAATACAAAAATTTAAACATCGTAAAAAATACGTTTTGATTAAAAAATATATTGTTCAGTTTGGTTGGGTATTTTGTCCTCAAATCCAAATTTAAATTTTGTATGAGAAAGGCCGCGCAATCGTTCCCTCAACGTTTTTGATTTAAACACAAAACCATAAGTTTATTTGTTCACAAACACATTATATGATGTCTTATCTACTAGTGTAGTAAGCGCCTATTACCACTCGAATTAATATTGAATTATACCAACCTGATTAATTTAGCCAGCCGAAAGAATAATAATAATAATACACATAGTGTATTAAGGTGAAAACTATGCCATTTTTAACATTTAAGGGTATAAATTCGGAATTTAAAGCAAAGTTTAAAGAATCTAAGTCGAATTCTGGGGGAAATGACACAGTCATTTTGTTATATATTTTTGGCATACGAGACACCGCCAAACACGTCTGACACAATCTGAATCGACACTGTTCTAAACCAAGAGCAATGGTGTCAATTTTATATAAATGTTATCCTAGCAAAGATAAGATAAGAGCAGTGTTGCCGAAGCGGTGCTCAAAATTCCCAAAGTGGGGAAAACGAAATAATCAATCAAGAAATGTCCAGAATACTCGATTTTTCCCCACAAAAGGTTCTCCTTGCAAGATACATATTTTTTTTTAAATCTTATAAATTCCCCTCAATTTAGGGAATTCCCCATGAATTGCCAACCCTGAAGATAAGATAACAGATAAAGCTGGACATCCACGGCAGAGGCAACGAGCCAAATAGCCACGCGCCGAGCACACATATCGTGTGTGGGAAACTCAGATGGCTTGGTGTGGTTACTAAGCCAATAGCTGGCAGCCTCTGCCGTGTATGTGCGATTCTCAAAATCCATTCGGTATGAATTCAGAAATTAGACCGTGAGACGTAAATACGACGTGATTTTGACTCTGGTTAATCCAAAAAAAAATATACATTTTATATAACCACCCATATAATTTCTTGCTACAGCATGTTAAATAAACATTTGTTCTATGTACCCATATAGATCTTAGCTCAGATGTTCGAGTAAATTAACAGCCCTTATTAATAAAAATCAACTTAATAATGTTTTACCGACTTGCTTTGATGATATATCATGACGATACAATTTTTTTTATTTGAAATGCAAAAATATTGTGATATTCATGAACACGTGTTCCAACATCACGATTATTATTAAATTCGTAATTTAAATTTATCGGGAAACCTGTCATTTCTTTCGTTTGGTCTGCAAACCCGTTTTTAACCGAAATTACAAAGATACTAAAAAAATAGCAATAGTTATTTTTCTCCGTGTGGTGACGTAGATAAAAAAAGGCCCGACTAGGCGTGGATCGGCTCGATCGCGAGTGTCCTTCAGTGAATCGCGTTCAAATGGATTCGTCCAAATGGCTCGGACCGCAGTGTGTATCCAGCTTTAGATAATGTACATATGTACATACATACATACATATGTAATAGCTTTAGATAATGTACATACATACATATGTATGTATGTATGTACATTATCTAAAGAATATATATATATGGTTTGCAGTGTTTCGCAAAAAAAACATTTTAACATGATAAAGGAGCGATACGTTACAATATTATATCTTTAGTACCTATACAGCAGGTACTATAAAATTAAATACTTTAATGGTAAGCTCTGGCGTTATATAATTAGAACAGTTTCTTGTGTTTGAAATTGTAGAGCTTTGAAAATAATAATAATTATTTCTTAAATTTACTCAATACGAAGAAATCACTTGATTTGTGTTAGGTAAGATTTGTTCCTCTGGGATGTATAATTTTTTAAGATATTGCATTTTTTGTGGGAAAATAATTTCTCTCGTTTCCTATGTCATCTTTGGGTATGTTATGTGGAGGGCTACCTATTATAATACAAGATTAAAATCTTTGTCAGTGTCAGGTAGAAAATTCTAGATATGTATAAAATGTAGTGCGTCAGGCCGAATTTTGATTTTGTAGTCAGAAGGATATAACGGTAAACCAACGATTTTGAATTGGGGTCATGATGACGATTTGCGTATTGCACAATCATTATTGAAAACAAATCTTAACATACCTTTTTCTTATTCCATAACAAATAATAATTATTATTAAGAATTTTTTCATTCATAATAATAATACTCGGCTCCTCTGTGAAGCGTATTTTTTTGCAATATGACCTAAAGGACGAACTAAAGAAACGTGCTGCTATTAAGTCTAAAATAACACTTATACACTTGTAACTGTTTCATATAATGTAATAATATAGCGCCATTTCTGTAAAATATTACCAAGAAGCTACTAAACTACAGTTAAGTGTAAGTAGGTACTTGTTCCTATTTATCCTTTGAGCTTTTTCGATAAAATTAGAACCTAGCCATTGTTTTCAAATGATTTTTTTAAAATAAACTGCTAATAAAATTTAACTTGATTTATTTCAGATATTACATTGATCACAAAATATATTTAAACCAAATCAGGTTGATTTCTAGTCGAAAATAATTTTAAGCAAATTTACCTTTAATTAATTCTTCATTTTTTTGTAGGTTATAATACATTTATTTATATTATATGTGTGTCCATAAGTTTCATTTCATTTTAGTGTGTGCTTAAAACATATTTGGGTTCATTTCCAAAATAAAAAGAGTGATTATTCGAATATGTTTTATTTAATCACATTTTTTATATAATATTATACATAAAACAGACATGTTGTATGACAAATGAGACAGCTAGCATGTATGAGAGTTGATGAAACTAAAAGGTGCACACGTAAAATGAAAGGACATCACAAAAATACAAAAAGTTTGTCGCAATAATAAATAAAATTTAAAAAAGGTAAATATTTCACAGTACAAATATTTTCGTTTTTTTTAAGTACAAGTATTATAAATCTTCACCTAGCCAAACTTTCAAGTTCATTTTGTCAACATTACTATAGGTGAAACAAAAGGAATTGGGTCTAAATTTCAAAATTTTGGGATTCAGTTTGTAAGCACATAATTAATTTGGATTTTTTTAAAGAATTTCCCAGTTATCTGGCAAATAAATCGAAAATACAGTTCTTCTGCACTAACAAAAAAATTATTGTTAATTACTATTATAAAGAATTTTTCGTATAAAAACATTGCTAAAATATGGGATTCAAATCTCAATTTGTGAAAAAAATGAACATTTACTAAAGATGACGAAATATTAATGTGTATGAATATTTTAAAAACATTATTTTCAATAAACTAGGCTCTACTGTTGATATATCACAAACTATTGTACTTTTTTTAATTCTGCGTGCGATGTCTATTATCTATAACTTTTATTCACAAAAATGTTAAGGACGGATTGATAAATTAATAATAAAATTCTATTCTCATAAAGCGAGATTTCAATATAAAACGGAAAGAAACATGATTCGTAATCAGCATGATAAAAGGTATTTTGTAAATAAGCAGATATCTACCAAAAACTAATTTCTAATTATTCGTATCCATTCAAATTCAGTATTAGTGGATTAAAGGATTATTCAATAGCCTCAAACCTTTCATTCATTCGCACCTTTGACAAGACATTGGGACAACTGACAGATACAAACAAGTAGAAACAGAACTCCGTACGGGAGTTGTTCTGACTTCTGAACTTTATTTTCCCGCCCCCACGCACTAGGGATGGCACGACACAATATTAATACGCAGTTTAGTAACTTCGGTTTAGTTTCAAAGAGTCCGGTTGGTCCGGTTCGCTCAGTCGGGGACTTGTCTCGACCTGAGGAGATCGAGCAGGTTAACTAGGCTGGTGGTCCACTCACCCCTGGGTTGGCTGGGCGGGCTGCGGGACTCCGGGGGCCCGGGGGCCCGAGGACCCTCCCTGTTGATCAGCTGAACGAGCTCGTACAGCTCTAGGAGAATTCGGTTGAGTCGCTCGTAGCGAGCCTCCGTATCCTCGTCCGTGGGCATGAAACCGATCGCCATTTTAATACACTTGTTTATATTTATTATTCACTTGGATATGGTCACTGAGTGTTTAGTTTAGTTTATTAATTATTTATTTATTTAGTGTTCATCACTGTTGTATTATTGCGCGTACCTCAGAAGCTCCAAGAACACGTGCAGTATTTCGGCCAGGTACTTTTGGAACAGGTCCACACGTGGATCCATGTATTCCGGACGAGCGAGGCGGTAGACAGTTGCCATTATTGATTAGGTCGCATACACTATATAAAATTAATATTTAAAATATTATTTTTTAAATCTGTCGATTTCACAGGTGTGTTGCGTGTGTCACGTACCTCAGTGGAGTGACTTATTGGTTGGTCTACACTGAGCTATATGCCAATCAGGTCATTCAACCGTAGGCCAATGTCAGATGAAATCGCAATGACGCAACTAATTACTGCATCCGCAGAAACCGCAACGATGTTTTTAAAACGTCAACACTTGGCGATATTGTTCTACCGATAATGTGGCCAAAGGTAAACAAAAACTTCACAAATTAATTTAAAACACGACTAAAAGTTCGTGTAAAAATAATATAGTTCACTAAATCAGTGTGGTCGCTTGTCACAATCGGGGAATTATTTTAAAACGTAATTGCACTCTCGCTCGCTAAAACTTCGATTTATATTTTAAGACTATGCACGAGCGCAATGTTAGTACGTCTTCCCGCGGCCGCTGTTCAAATCTGACTGACGCGCTCTCTGATATTACGAGAGCGGCTAGCGCAGCACTGGCGGTAAAACGCGCAACTGTACAGTGGCGCCGCCTGTCGGTTGTGCGGAACTATACGTTGGATCGGGCGTGGTTTGAAATAGCCAATAGGAACGGTACAAACGGAGACAATGGAGGAAGGAAGTAACCCAGTGTATGAAATTGGTCGCGCAATAAGGGCGACTTTACAACCTTTTGGGTTAGATGGTTGAGTACTAATGTTATTTGTTTTCAACTTGGTGATTTTGCCGCGCTTTCGGATGGAGGGGGCATTATTGGCAGTGCATTAATACTGCATTTGAGGCCTGTTAACCGGGCAGGTATGATGTTTGGTTAGGGACGTTCTTTTGAAAAATCACACCAATAGTGCTGTAATATTATAATTATGTATTGAAAAGGATTTTAATGGATTATTACCAGCATTGATTAAAGGCCTGAAACACCCATACAGACTGGAATTGAAGACGAAGACGAATTTATTTTTTTGAAAGATATTTTCAATTTGTATGGGTGTTTCAGGATAGTAATAATTTGTTATACTTTGTGCAATAAACTTAAAATAACTTAATTGCTTAACTTTAAGCTTTGCGACGATTTAATTTAATTTAATCTAATTGTTTTTATTGTATTACCTATTTATAACACTATTTTATTTTTGATTTATATTTTAATTTTATGTTTAGGTACCTGCCTAATATTTTTTTACTCTTTGTTTTATCTTATTTCCATTTTTAGAATTTTTACTTTATTTTATTGTTTCCCTGTTTTACTGCATTTCATGTACCTACCTAATATGGCAGACTGGGATTGCACTATTCTCCCAGTCCTGCTGGATTAAAACTTAAATAAATAAATATACATAAAAACCTTGTATGTTTATCATTAAAATGCTTTTCTGCGGGTTATGCAATCAAATAAAAAAAATATATAATTATAATAAATTTATATAGCGCCGTTTTCATGAAAAATGACCTCAAGGGCGCTGTACAATATATTTATTAAATAATTCATTAATACTAGATGATGTATGGTAAATGTTTGTTAATCAGTTGTGTAAAATTTAAAACACGTTTATTAGTAAGGGGGCTTATTGTTTTTAATAGTATATTAATAAAATTTATAAAAAATTGCAATTTTTTTAAACTCTATTTAAATTATTCGTTACTACACTAAATTTAAAAATACACATTTATCACACTCAAAAAAAAATATATATATATATATATATATCAACATCGAATAATTCATTGAAATGCGTATTTCATTATTATTATTTGATTATTGTTAAAAAAAATGGTGAGGGGGTGGAGGTTGGATAAGGTTATTATAAAATTCTCAATTAAATTTACGCAGATCTAATTATATAAATAGTTAGCTACTTTTATGAGTAATATTATAAAATCATGAGTTATAGCGAAAAAAAATCTTATCTAAAAGATAAATTTTTATTTAACAGACTGCTTGACGCACAGATAGCAATTCAAAATGTCAGCGGAGGAATTTATTATAACATTTCAATGTATAATATCTTGATTTGTGATTAGATAATGATTATGACTAATAAAATAAACAAATTGAGTGGTATTTTTGGCAGTTACCGACATTTTTTTAAAACAAACTAGCTAGCAAAGGACTGAACGCGCGACACCTACCCAACATATTTTTATTCTATATTTGAAATATGTAAGATGATTTTTTTTTGATAGACACAAAAAAGCTGAAAGTTTTCACCTTGGCGAGTCAGGTGATTTTTCGAGCGATACAACTAACTAATATGATCAAAACGATTGCATTTTTTAGAATGTATCTACAGGTACAAACAAAGGTGTGTTTGATTGATTGGTAATCGTTATCAGATTATAGCATCACACCATATTCGACAGGTCGGTAGGTTGGCAGCATAATTTAGCAAGTACCGTTAAGTCGAGTGCATTATCTAATAAATTTAATTATTGTGCAATAAATAAAATTGTTAGATGAAACATTCCAAACAAGTCGTTTCTCCCGTTTTTGGATAAAACTTTATTCTTTACTAATTATACCAATATATAATATTATTTTAATCAAAATGGGTTCAATGGGAAGCTACAAGCCGAAAACGTGTATATTCTTGGTATACCTTATATTGTAGGTAATAGGCATTAAAATCACTTCACAAAGGGAGTCTAGAAACGTTCGACTTCAAGCACAAAACTGGTTTTTATTTATTTTGTAAATAATTTTATAAGAAAGCAAAAAACTTAATCAAGTGAAACTGTCACAGATAATTTTAGCTATAATACTGTATTTTTTTAAGTTGTTTCCTTTACGCGTTTATACATTTCTATTGAAAAAAAAATTTTTAGTAGTTTACATTTATATTTTTTATTGAGTACTTAATTAATTTTTTTATTTGTATTCTACTCAAGCAAAACGATAGGAAAACCTTCAATTTATCTAAAGCATATTTTTTGGTATTCACAATGTAAACCAATTCGTTATAAAGATTAATCAAAATAGTTATTTAGCACTAAGCTTCGCCTTAACATAAGGATTGTGAATGAAGTGAGACCGAGCTGTTTGGCGGTCCTTCCACTCTGCCTACCCCTGCGGTATAGTCAAATTATCTGAGCGGGCAACTATACCATAAAATGTACAGATAAAGTTTCACAGGAAGATACTCGACTTTAAATAAAGTCAACAACATATGTTTAATTGTCTTCTGGAATTAATTCAAATGTCCTCAAGTCTGAATGGACCATTACACAGTAAGTGAATCAATTAATTCAAATAAACCTTATTATTATTATTTATCGCTACACAATCTTGTGTTGATTTTTTGCTTCATTCCGATTCATACTCGTCTCAGATGTACGTAACGATTTCTCTGATATACCGACTATTTACATAACCCAACGCAATTTGCGAAGTAATTGAATCGATTGATATCAAACATAACATAACGTTTCCTTGGTTCTCCATACGGGCTGATTTTGATTTCAGTTAACCCTAATAAGGCTTGTCGTAATTTTTGTCATAACGTAATACTTCAACTTAAGTATTGTAATTTCTAATGTTTTTTAATATCTACCCAATGGTTCTCAACATTTAATAATCAATGTTTGGTGACCAAAAAGTCTGACTTTCCATTGATTAAATTTACAATTCGAAGATTCCTTCTGTTATCATAATGAAATTGCCATATACGATGTCAGGCAGTGTAAGAAATAAATAGTGCCTGCTAAATGGGTTAGAGCCAAAATTTTGGTACTAAGTCAGTTGCGAGTGTTGCTACTTCGGTTTCTATTTAGCATCAAACAAATAACCGACGTACTTTTAAATCTAAATCATCACTAAAAACATTTCTTTTAGACAAATGTAACTACACCTTAAATGAATAGGTACCTTACATAGATTAAATACCTCTGTTTTATTTTTATTTTTTATTTACATACATTTGTTAACTTTGTTATGTAATTGTTGGGTTATGTAATAAAATGTGTATTTGTTGGGTTAGCTGGAAGAAATATGATGTAACCTATAAGCTACACCCTTTGTACTGTATTTTTGTACAATAAATATATTTTTTAAATTTTGAATGCATTTCAATTAAGTGACCAATTTCAATATAATTTAATTACATAGTTGACGGCCTCCGTGGGCGAAGGGTAAAGTTCTCGACTAGCAATCCGAAGGTGTCGGGTTCAGATCCGGTATGCGCAAGTAAATTTTATTTGATGAATTTGTATTATTTCACATTTTATTCACTAAAAATACCTATACTGGAATATACTCTCAGACCAACATTCGGAAATAAAACGTTACATGAAATGGCTTTAGTCATGTTTGGTGATCAGATCTCGATAGCCAGATACTCCCCACCTTCCTCTTCGCCATTAATTTTCCCTTTCACTACCCTCACAAATTGGGGATGCCATAGTCTTAAATTAGCTCCAGATGGTTGAGAGAAGTTGGGACTCTTGTGTGAAATTCACAAAAAAATAAGTTTGATATACATTTAAATTAATCTGATTTTTTAATTACTGGTAAGTAGCGGGGGTTGCGTCATATGTACCCAAATCGACTTAGGCCCTGAGAGATATTATTTTACTCATAGTCTCCTGCGTTGAGTTAATGTTTTAAAATATGTCGTAGTTTCAGTTGACGTCATAATTCATCCAAAGAATTTACAAATGTTATCATTTTTCAGCAAGGATTTTATTAATTCTACGTATAATGATGTTCAAGCAAAAATATATTCGGAATCCATCTTTAATCTACATTGACGTACGAGTATTTATTTTTAAGGTCATAAATTTTTCAATGAAATTTACTACCACTCTTGTGCTTTTTGTTTTTAGCTTTAAGCCCTTTTTTTTAAATACTCACTATCAACTTGATTAGGTAGATTAATAAAACAATAAGCGTAAATGATAAAAAAGAAACATAAAAAATATATTACCTACCGCTGCCGAAAACCATAAAGTCTGCACCGATTGATAGATTCAAGCATTGTAAGAGAAGATACTAACTAACCATCACGCCGTTTCCCCGCAGGGGTAGGCAGAGAGGACGGACCGCCAAATAACTCGGTCTTGGCACACACTCCTTGCCTCAATCACATTCATACATCGTCTCATACATACTCCTCTAATATTCTGACTCTTGACATGGCCTGACTCGAGTATCTGAGTCACTTGATCGTGCCATGTCTTTCTCGGGCGTCCCCGACTTCTGCTACCATTCGCATTTGCATCATATACCTATCCTTCTTACACTCCTTTCTTCGCTCATTCGCTCTATATGCCCAAACATCTAATCGTCCCTTTCTTAATCTTACTCATTACGCTTACATCAGCCTTCACTCTTTGCGGATCTCCACATTCCTCACACGATCAAACATGGTTTTATCACACATACGCCTCAGGGATCTCATTTTAACAGCATTCAATCTACTTTCATCCTTTCTTTGCCAGTTCCATGCCTCACTTCCATACATCAGGGTAGGTACCAGCACTCCATCATGGACTGCTAACTTCGCTTCTTAACAAAAAGGAAATGTAATAAATAAAATAAAATTTTAAATTAGACATTTGTAAACATGGTGTACTTGGCAAAAATCAAAAACAAATATCAAAGTTATTTTTTGTAAATGTATGTTGTAAGGGGCTTGGTGGAGTTTTGAAAAAGTTATACATGAACTACAAAGTGTTTGATAATAGTAGGTATAAACTACCATTTTACATAATTTTGTCTTCCACCCTCTCTAAACTGTTCTAGTGTGTCCATCAACTTATTCTAATGTCCTGTCACTCTTTATTTATTTATAGAATACAGGCGTCTAATTAATTTACATATTTTTACTAAATAAAAGGTCAATTAAATGTGATGTTACAATAACACACTTCCATGTCCTGATTAACATGATATTAACTGGGTAAGCTAGTACATTATTTAATGAACAACACACACTAATGGACGAATAACAGACGCGGGGATAATCTATTTTAAAGTTATTAATGTGCTGAAGGGTTCGTTGGCCTGGCTTTAAAATATGGATTGATAAAATAAAGTTTACTCAATATTTTTTACGATCGGGGTTATGTTAGGTTAGGCAGTGGTGTGGAGTCCTTAAAGGCTGAAAAGCTGTGCCTACCCTAAGAAATATGTTTTTTTCATAAATTTTGTGAATATTTTTTGTCACAATCGTTCTACTTCAATTAAATATTATTTCTATATGAAAAATTTACACTTGTTGGTAAAATAAAAATGGTCAAAATTCTTAACAGAAAAAAAAACTACACAACCTATTTTTGGTCGAAGATCGATGTTCTCCGATGAGATTAGATTTGCCTTAGGTTAAGTACCTAACCTGACCTAAATTGCAGACCATTTCCACCTCGAATTAAAAAAATTGGTAAAAAATTCACCCAAATTTAATTTTAAAGTTCTCTTATCGCATTATTTTACCAAACTTGAGTAAGTCAACTTGAGTACAATTTTCCTGTCTGGAACCCACATTATAATATACATGTATTAGCTGTTGAAAGAATACAAAACAATTTCTTACGTTTTATAAATTTTAAAAGCAATTATATTGAACTACAACACCCTGTTAAATTATATGAATATGCTTAAATTGTCAGACAGAAGAATTTTCACTCGACTTGTTATTTCTGTATAAAATTCTAAATGATTTAGTCGATAGTCCGGTATTGCTAGAATAATATTATTGATAAGCTTCCAGATTCCACAACGTAATACTAGAAGTCAGGATTTATTTCAGTGCAGAAATTCTGGGACTAACTACCATATGTATTCCTCTTTGCCCAGAATACTAATGGAGGTAAAAAATTAAACCAAGTCAGTGGACATCTTTAATTTATCTTTAAACAAATATAAAATGATGTTAATGAAGCTATTCAGTTATGTAATGATGTATATTTCTTAATATTCACATGTAAAAGCCCCGAAAAATGGCGTTAATAAATAAATAAAACCAACCTGATTTAATTCTGCCCAATTTCTTTGGTTCCAACTTATCACAAAAAAAATATGTATCAACATTAAGCTAATCGAATAATGTACATATAGTTAAAATAATATATATTTAAAGTAGCCTGTCTCGACACAAGATATTATATTTTTGTTGTTTGTTTTTTGGGGTGTTATGCCGTGTTGCGCTAACTCCTTCTTTAGCCGACGTTTCGGACAGCGTTGCAGTGTCCAGCAACGCTGTCCGAAACGTCGGCTAAAGAAGGAGTTAGCGCAACACGGCATAACACCCCAAAAACAAACAACAAAAATGCTTTTGGCCGTGAGAATCTAAAAACTTACCAAGATATTATATATTTATATATGACACTTAAAACACATGACCCCAATATTCACGGATTTCTCTGAATAGCTGCAGATCGGTTTACCGTGTTGTTGCAGTAGGTAATTTGTATTGAGGTTTAGAACAATCATTTCTCTTCCCAATATTTGTAAAAAATAGTTGATAATTGTGGAGCAAAGTAAGTTATTCACTTTTACTTATAAGGGATTTGAATTCCCGGCTAATTTACGAGTTCTCAACCGTGCCCTAATGCTGATGGAACCCTTTACATAAAATATTATTATGAAATGGAAAGCACCCTTATGCATGCAAATTACCCTTAAAAACTGTTAAAACTCTGTCCACATCAATGTCACTCTTTATTTATGTAAAGCTGTTTTGTGGCTGCTTTGAATTCATTTAGTGATCATTTTAAATAAATGGTTTTCCATCAAGTGGTATAACTGACCTTCACATTTGAAATCAAAACAAATCGACGATTAGCGCCATTTTGAGATTTGATTCCAAACCACCGATTTTCTGTATTTTTTTAAATGTGAAACCGCACAAGAGTCCCAGCTTTTCCCAACCACATGGTGCCAGTGAGCCTACGGTATCCCCAATTTTGACATATTGTGAGGCTAATCAAACATTGCTAAAATCTCAATGACCGATATTTAATAATAATAATAACAAATGATTTGATAAAACAAAGAGCAATTAAACCTAACCACTGCTTATCTTATAAAAAAGAGGAAAGTCACTTTCTACATCTGATTTCGAAAAGTCTTCGTAAAGCCCGGGTAACACCTCACCAGACCTCAGCAGTCAAGTGGTGGACTTTGAGAGAATAATACACTAGCTTATCTACAAGGATGAAGTACCTACCTATTACCTACATCACCCAACATCCGACCACCGATGTCATGCCACATTATTGTGATAACATATTCATAATTAGATTCCTACATAAAAGTGTTGTGAAATAATGATGGTGAAATGGTGATTATTTTAAAATAATAAAGTTATATTAACAACCTTCGTCTTCTTTTCCCAACCAACCAACTGGGCCTAAATAAACCACTCACCAATGACCGATCCCATTGGACTTCAATCGGTGATTAAAAATGAAGAAAATGGCACCAAAGATTCCGGGCAGTTGGTACTGGCCGGTATTCACATAAATAAGACGAACAAGTTTTACATTAAACTTTCAAGCTTAAAAATAAACCTCCCTCAATACGGCAAATAGTTTTCAGCAGTAAATAAATAAAATATCAACTTTTTTTTAAAAACATATTTTTTTAAAAATCATTTTTAATAACGTTAAAAGTTCTGCAAGTCATTCAGTTTTTATTATTGTGACAGCTATTTCGGCGTTCAAACCCATTATCAAACTGTGGTTAGGTATACCATACTGTGATTCCATTTACCTACTCCTGAATCAATTTAAATAGCACTAATCATAAAACTTGACCTGTGCCTATCAATGTATGTACCTAAGTAACTTGTCTATTATTTTTATAGTTGATTCCTGGGTACAACATTAAATAATAATACGAATATATATCCCGAGGAATATGGGTGCTAAAGGCGAAGCTCCTATTAAACAACCTTAAAAGTCCTTCCTACAAAAAACAAAGCCATCAAATCCGTGCAAGTCCCAACTTGTTCCAACAGGTGCCAACAATGAGACGTTTGTCCACGCCACGCGATCCACCCTCAAACTACCTGTTTCATAAAACTCGAACCCTTTCTACAAGTATGAACCTGCCACGCGTCAAAGAGAGATAGGCGTCTTTATTGGTCGAGTCTGTTAATAGTTTTTCGTATTCGAGTACACATAGTTGGATTAGTAGTTCTTTTAGGTCCATCGTAGCTCTAATGGGTAGGTGGGTACCCACTTTTCTAAGGCCCTCTGAAGTGTTTGCAAGATTTCATGATTTTTTAATGGCATTACTTTGATTTATATAGTTCATGTCCTACCTGATTTTTTTTCAGTTCCTAATATATAATACTTTCTATATAAACTATATACTAATTATGAATGGGAACATATTGCCAGTGAATCAATATTTATATCGAAACAATAATCTATTTTGCTGTCTTCAATATACATATTATTTATATTTTATTTAGTGGACTGTACAAATAATACTAATATTTTTAACATGTATTCTGTTAATATTTTATTTTTTAACATACTATATAAATACTTGAATACGCGTCGCAGGCTTTACAAAATAAATCGACTTTTCCTAAGGTGCTCAGACAGCGTGTCGAGAGATAACAGGTAAAGTGTGCCTAATTAGGTGCACTGAGTACAGTTGTTGCATTCTTATTATTAATCTTATTATTCGATAGAAAATATTGATCCTGAGATAGTAAGACCAATACTCTTCTATTTTTAAATTATCTTAAAGTATATCTTCGATAGAAAATAGTGATCCTGAGATAGTACGACCAATACTCTTCTATTTTTAAATTATCATAAAGAATATCTTCGATAGAAAATAGTGACCCTGAGATAGTAAGACAAATACTCTTCTATTTTTAAATTATGTTAAAGAATATCTTCGATAGAAAATAGTGACCCTGAGATAGTAAGACCAATACTCTTCTATTTTTAAATTATGTTAAAGAATTTCTTCGATAGAAAATAGATGGGTAAAAAAAATCAGAAACAGGTACTTAACGAAGAAACTATTATAAGTTAAAAATGGGATTTCAGCCTTTTCCTTATAAACTTAGTAAATTCCTAATATACCGGGACACGTGTTCATGCACCTGCATTTGCCTTGATAGTATATAATGACGAAATGCGAAAATATTAGGATTCTTATGAACACGTGTTCCGACATCGTGATAATATATTCGCATTTTACTATTGTTTAACAGGAAACCTATTAATTCATTAGTTGAGAGCCTGCAATTCTTTTTTTTAACCGGATTACTAATAATTTGAAGAGATTCTTAATAAATTAAAAATACTCATTTTTCTCATTGTATCTCCCATTGAAGTCCCTTAAAGCCCCTTTCGTCACCAATTTATTATTTATATTTATATTTTTATTTTATTATTTATTTGTTGAATATAAACAATTAAAGTTAGTACTGATAATTTCTAAAACTATTTTTGCTTTAAAGTTCCGGAAGAAGTTAGTTTGCGCATCATCAGAGATGATATGGTCTCTAAGTAATCATTGGCTAAAATGCGCACGAAAACCTAGGAATTATGGAATTTTAATCAGCCGATGACACATCGCTTGACCGCACTTTTACTATCGCATCGGTTAATTATCACGCGACCGTGTGTTTTTTCTACGCTTATTTACTATCAAAGGATCCATCGTTACTGTAGGTAAACAGATGTTAAGCAGTGGCGTAGTCTCAAAATCATGGCCCCTCTGGCTATCTGCTAACCGTCCACACAGCTCTAAATAACACAGTAGAAGTAAGTTACTTTAATTCATTGGCCACATTAGCGTCTGTATTATAGACTTTATAATATTATGTTGATAACACCACCTACCGGCCAGCACCGGCCAAAGTGACATATCTCTATTGGCAGGGCTCCGATTATACGGCACTCTTCCGATCTCTCAACGTAAACATGAACATACATAGATATTAAAAAATATGTAATTATAATAGTGATGATGAGATGAAAATTACAAAGGGTTCGTATTTCGTATACCTACACACTTCTTTAACAACAAACAAATATTATTTGTTATTGTTATTCCAAATGATGCAGAATAACAAAGAAATTTGTTATTTTTTCTGTATTCTTTTATGGCGTGGAAATCTGGACAGTTAACTGAGCAAACACTCCTGCCATAGGTCACCTCGAGTGGTTAGCTACGTTTAGTGACTTAGAGCTGGGGTGCCCGGGTTCATGGGGTGAGGTTTGTCTAGGTCTTGGCAGCGGATGCGTTTGCCCACTTGCTGCGTGATCGGGAGAGACCTTTTGAGCGACTTTTGAGAGTTTAGGGGGATTTTTTGACCTGTCCAGACTGGCCCTCTCGACCTATCGCCTTGCACCGCAGTGGGAGGGATGAAAACATACGTCCGTCACTCCTGGACACATTAACCCCCAGATTCCTACCCACCACTCGTACGTTTTTCCTTCCCGGAATTTCCTCTCCTTCCTTTCCCTAGAAAGACACTCCACACAGCATCCCAAAAGCATCCCAAAAGACCCTGACAGGGCATAGGTAAATCTACAAAATAACATGATAAAAAATGATGGTAAAGTGTCCACTGGGATTTAATATCTGAACAGACAGACAGAGAGCGATTGTACGTGACATTTTCATTCTAGCATCTTGTCTTTTTCGTTTTACTAAAACTTGAAAGAAGGAATATTTTATGTAAGCATTTTAGGAAAATTGTCCAAGACTCACGTACGACATCTCTCTGGGTCTACAATACCTGCTGTGACATCGGGTTCGACTCAAAACTCCGGGTCAACAAAACACTTCAGACTTTATTGTGATAGATGACAATGGATTATTTAGCAGGCGCGGTTGGAATTATCCTGGGCCTCGATCTTAAGTTTGCAATAGTATTTATTATAGACTCAATCCCTGCATTATCGACAGCTATGTGCCATCTGTGGGTAACCTCTTAAACTACTCTTTAGGGTATCACAATCCCTAATGTAGAGACTCTTCAACAAATATTAAGTAATTGTATTGTACATAAATACAAGGGAACTCCAATATCTTGATCACTATTTCTTTACTTGAATACAACACAAGAGTTCCAACTGATCCCAATCAGCTATGATAGCTGGAGCCAGTGAGGCGATGGCATCCCCAATTGGTATATTCTGTGAAGCTGAAGGTAGTGGGAAGGGGAAGGTGATGGGAAGAGGAAGTGGGAGGAGTACTTGGCTATTCAGATCTGGTCCTCGAACACGACTAAAGCTATATCAAACAACATTTCAATTCTGAAAGGTGGTCTTTCACCAGGGCGATATCGCAAGTGCCTTCCACTTGGGAATGTGCCGCAAATAATAATGTTTAGGATTTTTAATGAAGACACAACACAAACACCGGTCAGTCGTTGAGTGGGCATAGCGCTTGGGTCTCACCCGAGCGTCGCGTGTTCGATTCCTCGGCTGGCTAAGTCCTCCATCACAACACAAGCAACATGTTCGGCTTTCTGTGGTGGTAGTAGGAGATTTTCAAACATTGTTGGGTTATTCGTAACCCGGGAATGTTCGTCTTTCTTTAAAAAAAAAAAAAAAATTAATTAAATAAAATTTACTTGCTCATGATGTGAATTGAACCCGCGATCTTCAGATTCGTAATCGAGAGACATAGCCCTCGACCACCGAGGCTGTCAAAGAGACGGTGAAAGAGGTGAAGTTCAAGGAGAAAAATGAGTACGGCTTTTTTAATCAAGATATTGTTAAAAATGTGACTACATGAGCATTTACCAATAAAATATTACTCAGAATATAATACAAGAATAATACGCAGTTGTCTTTGTCCGAATAAATGTAATGGACGAGTTGCAAAAATATTATTATTGATATATAGAACACGTGATCCGACTTCCTCATAACATATTCGTGCTTTACTGATAGTTTGTTATGAAATCTGTCAAATTCATCATTCGTTATATGCCTTTAGTCCCGTTTTTAACAAGAAAACTAATCATTTCTACCAGATTTTTAACAAATTAACAATATTTAAAATCACTAAATTTTCTCTGTGTACGATTTAGAAACAGAATTCGAACGAGCAGTTCCGCTGTGAGGGAAATTTTGAGCACTGTGTAAGTATTTTTAAACGTTTAACGGTCGAAACATCGAAGCAATATGTTTCGGGCCGTAGTTCATACTGCCTGTGACCCTGGTACGCCACTGGGTATTACGACTACACATACTTGAGGTCGTCTGTGGTTAAATTTGTTTGTTTATTATGTACAATGATAATTTATTTTTCGTAAATATGGTAATTCCCACGGATACAATACAATTCCGTCAATCAATATTGCAAACAATCAGCATAATATTTTCATATTTACCCTTTTACGTCGTATTAATTAATGTATGAAAAAATGATAATTATCTCAAAATCAAATGAAGAATAATAAGATAATAATAATAATAATAAAATAATAATAATAATTAGTCATCATATTTACAAAATATTATTTATTGTTTATTTTATTGTCATTAGTATTTATTTGTGCATTCTACATTGGCATTGATATATTTTTGTCATGCGCGGAGAAAAATGAGTAATGATAATTTATTGAAAATCTTTTCAAACTATTAGTCATAATAAAGTGTTGGTAAATTCGTAATAATGTGGAAATACGTGTTCATCCACATGTGTCGGTCTTAATATCAAAATGTGAGGACTTTTACGAACACGCGTTAAGACATCGTGACAAAAAATAATATTTTAGTTTTTACGATATATATATCAATTCGTTTGTTAATGCCTACAATCCCGCTTTTAACAGGAGTACGAATAATTTGTAGAAAATTTTAAAAAATTAGCATTATTTTGTTATCTGGAAGTTTCTGGGAGTGTAGATTGATATTGCACAAAGTAATTTATTATCAATAACTTTGTGCAATATTTATTATACGATATATGTATTTGATATTTTTTAATGTGAATACCGCACAAGAGTCCCAACTTCTCCCAACCGTTTGAAGCCAGTGGGACTGTGACATTCCCAATTGGGGTACGTCGTGAGGCTGAAGATAGCTTTGCGGGAAGAGATCAGGAGACTAAAATAGGTTAAAGACCTTTCAGGCAACGTTTCAAATTTTAATGGTGGCTTTTCACCCGGGAGATACTGAAAGTGTTTTCCACTCTGGAAAAAAAACATTTTATTTACACTAACCCCACACGGGAGTCCCGGAGGAAAACAATCTAAAATGTCCCTGAGGAAAACAATATTACCTATGTCATCTTTGAGGATGCTGTGTGGTGATCTTTTTAAGGAAATGATGTTCTGGAAAGGAGGGTAGGTTGGAAGGGGTGGGTAGGAATCTGGGGGGTCAGTGTGTCCACGATAAATGCATCCCTCCCATTGCGAAGTAAGGCTTATGGGTTGAGAGAATCCGAACGAAGACGTCAAGGAGTATCTACCTCAACCAGTGCCACCCGATCCCAACTGACACTGGACAAACCTCACCCCGTGATCCCGGGCACCCTTGCTATGTCACCAAACGTAGCGGACCACTCGGGGAGTCCTAAGGCAGAGGTGTTATCCAATAAACAAACAAACAATGCAAAACTAAAAGAAGATCATAATATGATATTATGTTTTTAAGAATGTATACAATTTTAGGACAATAGAAATAAGATAAATCTGTATAAACAACAACTACGTTATGCATGTAAATTTATCATATTCCTCATCTCACAACGTAGTTTATTTTTCTCGTACGTCGTATAACATAAGTTAATTGAATTGATTGTTAAATTAATTATTGACTTTCCGAAAACAGCTTGCCTAATCCAAGCGTAATCGCAAAAATCAGAAACAAGATGTTTTTTAAAGTAAAATTTAGTTTTGTTTTTTGATGGTTTATTCATACATTCATTGTTCATAAATTGATTGGTTGTATTCATTCATTTTAATTGGGAAGAAGTTACATACATATATGGTGCTCTCAAATGTGATTTATTTTGGGTTCCAAAAATAACTTTACTGCTTTGTTATTAATTATCTGTAGATACAATGAAAATGGCAAACAGCTCCACGTTAGATAAGGAAGAAAAAAGTATTGGAATTGTGATGTGATTAGGTTTGTACTATTTTGGTAGGTTTATAAAATAATACCGCAATTTGTTCGGTAAATGGTGCCATACATATATTCATTTACCATAATATTTGATTAATACCTTTCCTCAAAATATTAACATGGAAACATGAAACTGTTTATTGCGGTTTAAATTCAATTAATCCACCTACACATCTGCCCCGATGATGGACATTGTAACGTTGTCCGAAACGTTGGCTAAAGAAGGAGTTGCCCAACACGGCATAACACCCCGAAAACAAACAAAAAAATACTTTTGGCCGTGAAAATCTTAAATCATATTTAATCCACCTAGATTTCGTTTACCCTATATTTGGCACATTACGACAAGCGATCGCTCAAAAAGTTTTGGCAATCTTGGCATAGTATGCAAAAAATTGCTGGAATGGATAAACAAAAACAAATCTTAATAATAAAGCCAAAATATGTCCGTTTTTCTCAAGTGAAACTCAAGTTTGAACCTCCTCCGTTAAGGTTCTCGACTAGCAAGCCAAACTCGTTTCATAATTTATTAATCCAAAAAATATAAACTATATTTGCGACACGTTCCAGAGTAAAAGATACTCTCAGTGTTCAGAAATGAAATTTGGCCGTGTTTGGGGACCATATCTGAATAGCCAGGTACTCTCCCACCTCTTCACAATCAATTGGAGCAGTTGGGACTCTTGTGCGGTTTCATACTAACTATTTTCAGCTGGTTTGTAGGTACTTCAAAAAGGTTAAATAATAATATGCTTATTAGGTTTAGGCAGGAAATATTAAGAAATATTATAAAAAAATATTACATCTGATAATATAATTTATTACGAGCGCCTAGTGGTATCTTCGTTATTAATTATTTTCTTTCAATTTTTTTTTCTCCATATTTTGTCTTCTATTCGTCTTTCGTGTATTACCTATACAACAAATAATTTTGAAAAAAATATTTTCAATTCGATATTACCTACCAAGCAAAAAATATTAATGTCATGATTAGTTAACGAAACGTCCTAATTAGAAACTAATGCAGACTGGGCTGTAATGTATTCACGCATGTATTGCCGATTATCCTCCGTGTGCATTGTACTTGTCACACTAATGTGATGATTAGTTGCTTAGAACAGGCACTGCCTAGTTATAAACTAATGTTGACTGGGCCATAATGTATTCACGCCTGTAATACAGCTTATCCTCGACGTACGTTGTACTTTACAGGCAATGCTAAGTTAGAAACTAATGCTGACTGGGCTATACTATATTCAGGCCTGTATTGCAGCTGTCCTCCGTGTACATTGCACTGGTCATATTAATGTGATGATTAGTTTCTTAAAACAGGCACTGCCTAGTTAGAAACTAATGTTGACTGGGCCATAATGTATTCACGCCTGTATTGCAGCTTATCCTCGACGTGCATTTTACTTTACAGGCACTGCCTAGTTAGAAACTAATGTTTACTAGGCCATAATGTATTCACGCCTGTATTGCAGCTTATCCTCGACGTGCATTTTACTTTACAGGCACTGCCTAGTTAGAAACTAATGTTTACTAGGCCATAATGTAATCACGCCTGTATTGCAGCTTATCCTCGACGTGTATGCATATATCCAGTATCCATGTCTACATTATGTGACCTAATACTGTAACTTTTAATTTTTCTATTTCAAATGCACAAAAAAAAAATAAACAACATAATGCAAGGCATTGCACCTAACTTCCAAGGTAGAAGATTAGTGTTATTCTGTGCCTATAATCTGTTGACGTATCGGACACGTTCCTGTGTTAATTAATTATCTTATTGCGCTATTAACTAACCAAGAGACAAAGACGACTCGTGCAATGAAAATAACTATACGTATATAAACAAAAGGAATTGAGGTCAGTGCTCATATTAATAATGCGGTTATCGTCACTTACGTACTACTACTACCACTACTACTAGCTACTGGTAAATTATAATAGTAATAATAATAATAAGAGTTATCGCTAATCTCAAACCGCTTCAAGAAATTACTACATTACAATAATTTTATCAAATTCTTGAATTTGAATTGGCTCAGTGTTCAGAGCAATATGAAAGCTTCCCGGCTTCAATTCCCAGATGCGACCGAATATTTTTCTATTTTTTCTGTTGCATATTTTTTGTTTAAGAGTTGTAAATATTGTCTTCGATGATAACATTTTTAGTAAAGTTACTGTTTTTAAACAAATAGAAAATATATACCAAAATATCTGCTTGCAATTTCAGACAGTGGAAGTTTTTTTATTAAATTCATTTCGGGAATAAATTAATGCATATCTTGGAAGCGGAAATTAACCCACTTTCCTAAATCCGATCGAGCTGAAACTCACCAGATAAACTCTCTGTCAATTACAATGCATTCCACAAACTTTTGGTAGCAATTACTTACTCATATGAGGACATATAAGCATTTCTCTGAAATAGACAATTTAAAATATATGCAATATAGTTTTTAAAAAAACTTTGTTTTAACGGGTTGATTTAAAAAATATATTTTACTTCGTATTTTACTACGTTGGTACCGCAGCCAGAATTGATTAGATATCGTATTATGTGCTATTTAAAATTAATATCAGTTTAATATTGTGCGCTACGAACAAATCAATATCCAAAATTTTAACGAATAATATGCATTTGGTTATTCATTTATAAATTAACACAATAATTATTTATTTATTTCGTCAGGCAAACCCTCTCAAAATTCACATGCAACAACAGTACATTAAGAACATCGGTGCAGCGCACACCAGAGTGCCAATTAACGCAATTTAACGCCAAATTTTGTAAAATGCAACTGCGATAACATCTGCTACTATAATATGCAGTTTGAATCTCACATTAGCTTTGCAGTTTTTCGAGTGTTAACATTTTTAAACCGCCATAAATATAGTAACTGACCCAACTAGTTGGTCTTTTTTATCTGAATTTACATTCCTGAATTTAATTTGTTATCATTACAGTGAATACAGAGTATATTTTTATGCATACTAACATTACTACCCAAATTCGCTCGGATTTTTTTTATTAGATCAGAAATATGGAACACACAACACTGGTACCAATCGTACACGGAGAAAACTTACTTATAACAAATATTGCTAATTTATTAAGAATCTCTTCAAATTATTCGTAATCCGGTTAAAAATGTGATTGCAGGCAATCAACGACTTAATTGGTAGGTTTTCATAAAAATTCTAACTTTTTCGCATTTTGTAATTATATATTATTAAGACATGAACACGTGTTCCGATGTTATTATGAATTTACTTAAAGTTTTTCAGGAAGCGGTCTGCAGTCCCGTTTTTAACTGAATTACCAATAATTTGAAGAGATTTTTAAGATATCAGTAATACTTATTTTTCTTTGCTTACTTTTTTCTAAACAGTTGAATAGATTTTCAAAACATTTGTTATAATTGTTTTGGCGTTGATATTTCATACAATACAAGCTGTACAAGTTTTATTACGCCGGAGATCACACTAAGATATTTCTGTTTACAGTTAATCGGTTAATATAGTGTCGAATGGCCAGTTGTTACTATTGGTCGAAGACCAGGAGAAACAAATTAAAGTAAAAAATAAAATATAATATTCATCACTTTTTCGAATTAGTTAGCTGCGCAATTTTTCCGACACAGAGTATTTTCCGTTCATTTTCTAGAGTTTTTTTTTACATAGCTTATATTTAACTTCGAATTATGTCTAATTAATTTTTCGAAGAGAATTTCTTCTGAAAACTTATCACTTTGTGAAGACATTATTTATTATATTAAAACAAATAACTTTGTTTACATCACTTTAATATATATAACCTCTAGATACGTGTTTCATGAACAAAGTTCACCTCATCAGGAGTAAGTATATATACTCAGTATTTAATTACTCCTGATGAGGTGAACTTTGTTCATGAAACATGTAGAGGTTATATATATTAAAGTGATGTAATATGTTTTTGCGTTTTAATATAATATGTCTAATTAATCTTTCATAGTCTCATGGGTTTTGCTTAAGATTAATTTAAATACATTTATTTGTTCTGAGGTTCGACTAATTACTGATGGTTTATATTCCCTTACGCAAAAGTGCAGAGGAAACGATAAAGATATCAGACAGGTAAATAAAGCATGTAATTTAATTAAAATTAATTTTGTGGAAACAAGGTATTCGTCAGTTACCATTATGTAAAATTATAGTAAGCAGGATGATTAATGTGAGTGCATTTCCGTCATTTAAAGGATTCTCGAAGGATCTTAAGGACCCCGTGGCTCTAAGACTTCAATATGTTGATTTTATTAATTCAATTATTATGCTTACCTTTGCTTGCACTTTTTTAATACATATACAAAATAGCAGGTGCATACGAACTCTTGGCATAAATAAATCATTTTGGTAGGCATCTACTTATATCGCTAAATCATCTGTGTTCTGAGATGTTACGGTATAAGTATTATTTCAAGCAAACATTGTCCAAATAAACTAACAGTCCACAATGGAGTGCTGGTACTTACGCTGATGTATGGTAGTGAGGCATGGAACTGGCAGATGAAGTATAAAAGTAAATTTAATGTTTTTGAAATGAGATCACAGAGTAGTAAGTATGGTAAAAACATGTATGATCGTATGAGAAATGTAGAGATTCACAATGAATGCAAGGCTGATGTAAGCGTAGTGAGTAACATTAAGAAAGGGACGCACAGATGGTTTCGACATGTAAAGGGAATGAACTAAGAAAGATGTGTAACGAGAATATTAGACGAAAATGTGAACGGCAGAAGAAGACGAGTAAGACATGGCACGATAAAGTGAATCAGATACTTGAGTCGGGCCATGTCAAGAGTCAGAATTATAGAAGAGTACGTATGAGACGATGTATGAACGGAGTAACGGCGTAATGTTTAGTTAGTTATCTATATGATGTGATGTGTGATATGGAGACGGTGACTACATTATAGCGCATGCGCACACAGTGGATGTTAGGGAAATGAAAGCAAATTCACTAACAATCGCAGTATCACGTAGGTCAGAGGAAATTATTAAAAAAATAATTTTCCTTGATCGAAATCCTCAGAAGCCAATAGTTTTTAACTTCATAGAAAGGGCCAATTGCTTTGGAAAACAACAATAAACATTCCTTAGGTAAGATGAGACATGCTACCAAATAATTTATGAAATGGGTTATTAATCTCAGGCCTAGGATATTTTCCTGTTTTGTAGGTGACGGAGTAAATTATGAGTAACTCGGTCGTTCCCCGAAACTTGGCTCTTGCGAAATTTCCGCCTTGGAGGAATTCCGGTCAGGTCAGATTATGTCTGGGACAGGGCGGCTCGGACCTCTGACTACAGATATAGGAACTAAAGAGAAGAATTTGCTTGCCGTGCGAAAAAAATGCAAAACAGACGTCGGATTTTATGCACTAGAATGACAATTTTAGAGATCTGTTTCTTTTTAATTGTAGGTTGATTGATTGCTTATATCAAAATCGACCGGAAATTAAAATCCGATTGATCAGTTAAGAAAACAATGGAGAGATGCTGTATCGTGGAGTACGAGACGTGAAACATTTCAATTGAAAAATATTTGTCTCGCAAGGCGCACCATTCAACTGGGAAGGGTTAAAACTTGTAATATTTTTGTTTTTTTATAATCTTTGTCGTTATATTTTCAAAGTTAATCTGAATCCCCGCATTTCTATGAGCCGAGACCTCAGACGGTTCAGGTGCTTGACCCTTCTCTGTGTTGGTAACCCCACTTTGCTGTGACCAATAAAACACGGACATCTGATGCGCAGTGCACCCACGCGCATGGCAGAGGCGCAGACAGAACCAAGCCGATACGAGATCAGCAATCGGACCACTATTGCAAGTCGTCATAACATCTGGCTCATTCATGAAAATAATCATTTCCAAATAATAAAAGATAGGTACCTACATGTTTTAATGTGATTACTGTACAAGAGTCACACCTATCGAGAGATGTGTGACTCTTGGGAAGAGGTAAGTGATAAGAGATGGGAAATATGATGGTTGAGAAGTACTTGGCTATTCAGATAAGCAATGTTCCGACAATTTTGCATGGTGGGTCTTTTATCAGGGAATCTATGACTCTGGAACGTGGCGAGAATGTTATTTGATTCAATTTCAATTGGAGATTCAGAGTTGATAAACATCTCAGTATCGCCTTGCTGAACTTAATAAATAATTAAAGTTTCTTGAAATTGCTTTAACAGTGTTTGGTGAAAAGATCTGATTAACCAGATACTTTCCACCTTACTATTTCCAATCTCCTCCCCTTCCCCACTACCACTATCAGCCTCACTGGTTCTAGACAGTTGGAACCAGTTGTGACTCTTTTTTTTACTTTTCGCCTGATTCATCTTCGGTGTGAAAAGCCTCACTTGATCGTGGCAGGTCTCTTACTGCTCCAGAATCTTTATATTGTCTGATTTCGAGGGCTCGATGTACAATTATTCTACTAAATACATAATACGCAATAGAAATGCCTTCCTTACTCCGTTTAATGGATACCAATGTCGCATCTTGCCCATTACACGCGCCTTGTCTCTCTCACACTTGCCTGGCATCGTATATCGCCATCCAATTTGAATTTTATAATGATGATGAAACACAGATTTGTATTAAAAATTGGATCACAAAATACCCCCATATCAAATTTCTTGTATTCGAGTAGTTGCCTGAAATGATGATGGTCCGAGGAACCAGCGTCATTGATCTGGTCAGGTCGGTAAACATGCCAAACGCGCGCCCAACATATGTACCTACACGGAAACCTATTCTTCATACGAGAACGGGTCATTTCTACGACTCGTTCTTGAGTTTATCAGCTCGGTCGTGGAATGATTTGCCGGTCTCTATGTTTCCTCCCTCGTAAAGCATAGGTCTCTCCAAGACCCATGTTCTCTCCTTCCTCTCCTCAAAAAGTCCCCCCACACAGCATTCCCGAAGATGAAATAGGCCCTGAAGGAAATTATTTTCCTCAGGGCCTCCTGTGTGGAATTAAAGTAAACAAAATAATTGTTTGTTACTAGGTCTTAATAGCCAGCTTTTCTCCTGACCCTTTTGTTCCCTTCCTTCATTTCTAATAGCTTTGCAAAAATACCCTAAGTACAATTAACATAAAAAGCAAAGGAATAACATTCCTTGCATTATCGTGGAGATTAAAAAAATATATATTTTATACCATGCCTTTTCATCGTTATTCGCTTTGCATACCAACTCAATCTGTAGAAATTATTCATTATATGACTTTTGGAAAATTAAAAAAAGTACGTCAGTTTTTTGTGAGAGACAATAAAAAATATTCGCCTACGCAATTTGTTTCCAACACTGAAATTTTATTGTTATTTATAAGTACCTAATAAAGCTGATAATATAAATTTTCCATTGAACAATCAAGTATACCTACATATAATAAAATATTTCAAACGCGGATGAACCTTGAAAGATTCATAAATATTAAATGATTTATAAATAACACGTCATATTATCAGCAAAACAAATCAGATTTTCAGAGGTGAAAGTTTTTTCCCTTTCGAAACTATTTTGTCTAATAAACAATGAAAATATTATATATTTTTAAATTTGATAAGTATTGAGTTCTTACATGATAGAAATCATGAATTGCTTTATACATTGTAACTCTAAATTTACACATGAAAAGAAGGATGGTCCCTGGAAAAATTGTGATAAGATAACAGATATATTTTAAAAGCAGTAGCTTTTGATGAAATTTGATTCATAATGGTGAAATTCGATTTCAGAATCGAAACATTGTTGCTAGCTCTGAAAAATATGGTAGGTACTTCTCATCTTCTCACATTCGTTTTCTCATTCAACAATCCCTCTCCTAGTTCTATCACCTTCTCAAAATACTTTAAAGGGACATAGTTTGACTGACTCCGGGCCGACTATTTCTTTGTGTAGTACCAGACAAAAAAAAATCTGTGTTCTGTATAAATAATAAGTAATAAACATACTTATTAAATAGGGTATATTCACTGTTTTTATTTATCGAAAAAAAAACGATAATTAAGGTATTTTCATGTTAATAAATTTTCCATATCGATTTAAAATGTGCCATTATTGATTTGCCGCCAACATAACACGTTCGTTTTTACTCGTGAATACGGCGTTTAATGTTACGTCGGGCAACGACGGTACACCAGCCAGTGGCATTTTCTAAGTCATGACGTTATAGCTATTTTCGGAATGTGCGGTTTTATATAAAATCAATATACGACGAAGAAAATATTAAAATTTCACATTTTAAGTACAATGAACAGAATCAGAAAAATAAACTTTAAAAAGTAATCTAGTCATGCAAAGGTCTAAATGAATTCAAACTGAATTACTTTGATTAAAGGTTTGATTAATAGATCATACTCATTACAATATTAAAAATAAATAATTTGGTTTGACGGCACTTTGCGTCCAAATTCGTCTAGAAGAAGTTTTTAAGTTGCTCACTGAGCAGAAAGGCTGTATTTTATATCCACCGACCTAAAGGATCTGTGTCAAAAAGTTTGTGACGATGTGAATTTTTCACAAATTAGATTTATCACATAAGGAATGAGGATAAAGGAAGATATTTGTAGCGGACATTGCCCATTTCAGGGTCATTGCATTACTTGTTGCAACACAGTAAGTAATAAGTTATTCTACCGAGTTATAAAACCTTTAGAAAGTCAATGCACTTTGGGGTATTAACCTTTAATTATCGCTGGCAATTTATTATGCATGTTTCATCGGACACCCTGGATTATTTATTAATTCGACGAATCCGAATTGATGATTGCAGCAATATAAGTGTATGATTATAGTCAAGATAATTTTTTTTTATCAGAGTCTTAAGCTGGGGGTGTGTTGTGTGTTATTTGTTTTGATTCTGTGAATCTTCTCGGTTGGTCACACCGTTCATTTCCAAGTAAATCTAATACTAGTTTTTTTTAGCGTTTATCTTTATCACTATTGTTTATCTTTGTACACAGTTGACACTTGTCACATGAGAACGGGTCGCTTCTACGATTCGTTCTTAAGTTCAACAGCTCGGCTGTGGAACGAACTGCCGGCCTCTGTGTTTCCTCCCTCCTACAACATGGGACTCTTCAAGACCCATGTTCACTCCTTCCTCTCCACAAAAAGACCCTCCACACAGCATCCCCAAAGATGACATAGGCCCTGAGGGAAATTATTTTCTTCAGGGCCTCCTGTGTGGAGTTAATATAAAAAAATAAAAATAAAAATTTACAGAATGTGTACGGCGGGTCCGTCAGTCTGGGATTAATAGACAATGACTGATAGTGATAATGTAAGGTACAGGCTCGTCGGTAGATACTCGTTGGTATTAAAATTTAGTGACTCTGCAAGACATAAATAATCCGTACCTACCTATACCTTCCCCGAAATAATTGTAAATGTATATTTTCGTAGTGACGTAGTTAAAAAGGTATAAAACAATATTGTTTTTATAATATGATTCCATTTGAAATAGTTTTTCATTTTGTTTTGGTGTTCAAACTTATCAAAAGTGTTTACAAACTCTGTAAAATTCAACCCTTATTTTACTGTCTCATTTAAGAAATGGTTAAAAGCGTGTAAGATATCTAAGGTAATATTAGCTATACTTTTTTGATTATCTAATATTTTAATCTGATTGGAGTGTAATTTATTTATTTTAGCATGTATTATTTTCATTCAATCAAAAATATTTGCAGATTTGTGCAATTTTTACCGTTTCTCGTTGATCTTGGGGATATCCTTGAACAAAACAATAAAAGTAATGGACCGCGCTTGTCCAAATTCAGACAAAGGTTCAGAAAGAGAGATAAAGGAGTTGAGAGGACAGGTTTTAGGATCATCCCGTCTGGGAGGCTGCGGGCTCCAAGTCTCCACTGGCCCTGGGCGAGGTGGAAACTGTGTCTCGACTCGGACATGGACGGATCGGGACTCATAAAACATTAGACTTCGGACAATAGATTTTGGAAATTAGACTTTGGTCTTTGGAAATTAGACTTTGGACACTCTACTAGATTTTGGACTTTAGACTTTGGACTTTGCAGAAGATAAAACAAATTAAATAAAAACATTGATTTTGTCATTGAACTTTGCAGAACAAAGGATTAGATTAAAAAAATAATACACTTTAGACAGTGGACATCGTTGTATAGATCACGCAATGCAGATAAACCTTTTTCTAATCATGAAAGTTGTACTAGGGAAAGAAGAAAAAAAAGATAAAACATTGGACTTTCGACTGGACTTTGCAGAAGATAAACAAATTTATGTTAAACAATTGATTTCGGTAATTAAACTGCGCATTATAAGAACAGAGATGGAAGATTAAAAAAAGGACAGTGGGCGTTGAAGTAAAAGATAAAACATTGGACTAAGATGACGAATAAAGATAACCAGCGTGTAAGTTTGGCGGTTCCATGATAACTCAACACAGTGACAATTCAACACAGTGACAACTCAACACACCTTTAAAAAGTGATATACAGTCATTAGAAACGATGAAAAATAAATAAATTTGAACCTAACCTAACCTAACCTAACCTAACCTACTCAACCCAGTTAATAAAGTTTTAGTTTCATCACTTTCCATGACTTTATATAACTTTTTAAAGATTTTGAGAAATGAATATCATTTTGATGATTTATCCGGTCACCAAGATTTGCACTCAAGCGACAAACAACAAAAAATATTGTTTATAAAATTTGCAATAAAAAGCAATACTTAGGTACCGTCTGCACCAGAATTCAAAGCTCGTAGGTGTAGATGTGCGGATATAAAAATGGTATAAAGTTATCACTGATGGCTGAGAAAATGACTAGTTTGCTTTTTAATTAATCAAATTCAACCCTGTGATTCTTTAGTAGTAAGAACTAATACCTATTACCCACAGTGGTTATACGTTAGGCAGGCACTCGTAAGTTCCTGTAGCCAAATATAGCTGAGGTAGTGTTAGTGTGCGAGAAAAGGAATATTGGCGCCAAAACCTGTGTCAGTCTGATGCCTTTGTCCCATTAAGTTCAGGACGGAGTCTTAAATAGCAAATAAATAATTATACGTTTTACACGATCAAATGGCGCTGGTCTTCAGTTGTGTTCTGATTTTAAGATTGAATCTATCTTAAAGTATCTTCAAACTTTAAAAATACTAATTTCGGTTGTGACTTCTTCTATCTGTCTGTAACTCCGGTTCAATGAACTGTAGAACTCGGATATGCATTGAATTTAAGAGTAATTTTGATATTTAGAGGGTTTTTTTTTTGGAAAATTCAAACAAGTGATTGAGTATTAAAGAACTGTGACTGCTTAACCTATAATATCATTATCATTTGCTAATTTTATTGTGGAACAGACATTGAAAACTGTTCTGTTCTGGAATTGTACAATTTTGATGATTTCTCGAAGCTTCAAATAGATATCTACTTTCACCTAACAAAATTATTTAAAATCGATGATAGATCAACAGGCGAGCTATATCAGCCAGAAAAAAGAGTAAAATTTAGCGGAACTCAGAAGTAAAACCACTTTAGAACTTAATAACCATGTAGTAGTAGCGTGATGAAAAGAAAAAAAAACTCTACGTGAATGTCAAAGAACTGGTAATAAAACAAAGTTGTAATTCCGTGAGATCCTTTGTATGAGTGCGTATCGCGGACACCTTCCCTTCTACCGTAGAGGAACGGGAAAGACAAGTGTGTACAGGGGCCCTAATAAGGTAAAGGGCAGGTAAAGGTAAGGGACAGGTAGATCTAGTGCAGCCCCAACAGGTGTACAGGTAACAGCACGGTGCACCAAGATCCGAGAAGCGGAGACCTGTTTCTGAGAAATGGACCAGATCTCCCTCCACCTCCGAGAGCTGAGAAGCGTCAAGCAGTCCATGACTCACAATGTTGTGATTTTTGTTTGAAGGGATGCTGCGATAGACATTTTGATTTAAAAATATGACATTCTTATTTTTTTTAAATACTTCCCTTTTAAAATATGTTTAAAAAATATGACGTACCTTCCTATTAAAAATAATTACATATATGAAAAATGTGACAAATTAAATAATTTTTGCAAGACAAATATTTTCAAATTAAAAAATGACGTATTAGAAATAAATAAATACAAGGCAAACAACGTAGATGTTAAAAAAAATCAGATTAGAAACATGACGTATCAAAAAGAATAGATATCAAAAATGTGATCAAATGTGAAAATATGACGTAGGTACCTATATTCCGTGTTTGGAAATTAGTGGTATAAGGTATTGCTGAATCTACATCGCATTAAAAAAATCAAAAATATCTATCTGAGCGAGATTTTTTTTCCTTTTCTTCATTTTGTTAGGGTAAAACTATTGGAGCTTGATTTACAACATTTCTTTTTTTAATTTTTTTTTAAATATTTTTTATATATTCAATAATATTGTTATTGGATTTATAAAAACAGTTTATTTTTAAACAAGTTCTGCTGTGTAATTATTATTACGCGTGACAGCTGTTTCGCCCTCTGAAGGCATTATCAAACTGTGGGTAGCCCACTTACAGACGATACATTTATATTATTTCTAGGTAGGTATTTTAATTTCAATTACTGATTTCTTAATTGATTTTTGAGTAAGATATTAGAAATTATTGCTGGGGTAATAACCATTAATAATTTCTAATATCTTACTCAAAAATCAATTAAGAAATCAGTAATTGAAATTAAAATACCTACCTAGAAATAATATAAATGTATCGTCTGTAAGTGGGCTACCCACAGTTTGATAATGCCTTCAGAGGGCGAAACAGCTGTCACGCGTAATAATAATTACACAGCAGAACTTGTTTAAAAATAAACTGTTTTTATAAACCCAATAACAATATTATTGAATATATAAAAAATATAAAAAAATAAAATGGAGTTCTACAAATTAAACTTAATAACAATAAATAAAAATTACAACATTTCGACTCATAAACTTATTATATAAAGATTGTAAATACCTACACCCCATAGCGATAAATATACGATTTATTCCCACTCGAATTCTTATTAGATCTTCGAAAACGAAAGTCCAAAACAAAAAAAGTTTATATATACCACTAAATCAGTTCCAAATGTGTTCATTCATTTACCAGTTTCCCACTTATACCGAACATGCAGGTAAGTAAACGATTTTTTTTAAAACTTTTTCGCGGAGTTTTTTTTTTATGTATAGGAACCTAATAAATAAACAAAAATTATAGCCCGCTTTGTAATTCACTTAAAAAAAAGTGGTGTATTATAAAGTGTGTTTTATCATTTAATATATCACATCTGAGATCAAATCATATTATTTTTGCAGTTTTATTTTGCGGAGGTAGAAGATGTCTGGGATGACCGATGACTCGATCGTGCCATGTCTTGATCGAGGCAAGAGCCGGAATAACAGGAGAGTATGTATGAATGTGAATGAGACAAGTAGTGTGTGCCAATATCGAGTTGCTTAGGTAGTCCGTCCTCTCTGCTCACCCGTCCAACGAAACGTCGATTAGTTGTAGTAGTTGATGACCAAACTATAATTCCCTATAACGAGGAGTTATTCATTCAACAAAAAAAATTGTATGATATAAATTAGAATTTGAAAAGAGACTTCGATGATGATGAATACCAACGATTTTAATAAATGATAATAATTACTTTAAGGATTTTTTAATGATATTGAAAAAAAGGGGCTTAATTTGTGGTGTTGTTAAATCATTGAAAAATGATTTTAGAAAAATGGCGAACACTTCGCCATTTTGTTAAAGGTTGGTAAAAATCGTTTTAGTTTGTCGGGGGTTTCCTTTTTTTGGGAAGCATCTCTGCATCTCCGCATCCCTGTTTTTTTTCGTTCTAAACCAGTCCCTTTTTGGTGAACAATAATGGAAATATGAAAGGGACATCAGCTGATTTATGGCTTCTAAACTGAAAACTGCACGTGTGCAAGTGGTTATTTTGAAAAAAAGGTCTTTTATGTGTGATTTTTTGTTGTTCCGAAAAATGATGTTATTCAGACAAACACAAAACCCCTAGACTTGGGGCTAGACAAATAATACACCATAATAGATTTTCAGCAACCTGTTACATTTTTTTGTTGCGAGTCGTCAGTGCAAGTGGATGCAGGTCATATTACTCGTACAACCAATGTTTTTGTTTACTTTCGTAGTTCGCGTTCGTGTTTATTACTTATTACATATTTTATCATATCAGTGATATTTTTACATATTTTATTCTATATTCCATATAACTGATCCCTGAGACGTGTGTTTGTTAAAACCATACATAATCGTGTATGTGGAGAGAGTGCAAGACTGATGTAAGCGTAATGAGTAAGATAAAGAAAGAGATGCTTAGATGGTGTGGGTATATAGAGCGAATGAACGAAGAAACGAGTCCAAAATGATGGGATGATATGCGGACGCCCGGGGAAGACATGGCACGATCAAGTGAATCAGATACTTGAGTCGGGCCATGTCAATTGTTAGAATTATAGAAGAGTATGTATGAGATGATGTGTGAATGTGTATGAGACAAGGAGTGGGTATATTTTTTTTCTTGTTGGATAGCAGCAATTCCAGTTATTAGAATACATTTTGTGACAAGAAAAACACATGAAACTGGTTGAAATTAAAAATATAGTTCCGATAAATATTCCAGTATACTTGCACACATTTTAAACATTTTCATTTAATACAATATATGTATATTTTTTAATTTGATTGAAATCTAATTTGATAATATAATTTTTAAGTTCTACAAGTACTTTTTCGTTGTTGATAGTTTGAAAATGGCCTTGAAAGGCGAAACAGCTGTAAAAATAACAAAAACCAAAAAATACTCGCAGAACTTAATAATAATATCTACTATTGAGTTTTACGAATTAAACACAAAAACAATAAATACAATATTATCATGTTATTTAATAAATAAATGTATCTACAAAATGTAATAAATAGGTAAAAAAAAATAAAATTATAAAGTTTCACTGCCTGGAGAGTATTCCCGGGTTATTCGATATTCGAAATCGGGTTATTTAGTGAGATTGTGGGGAAGGAGATGAGGAGAGAAAGGTTGGGAAGTAATTGGCTAAAGCCATTTCAATAAACCTTTCCTTTATAAATGGTAGTTTGTAGAGTTTTTGATCTCCGTGGCAACATTTTTATTTCTTTTCGTCGTCAGTATAAAGATTTTTTTAATAATCTAACATATTTAAAAGAATTTAATGAGAAATAGGTAGGTACCTACATAACAAAATGTTATCTAAGGGCTCCAGAGCCGAGGTTGCTGCAAAACTCAACATGTACGTAGGTACATCCTTTACATTGTCCCACATACTAATTATTGGGTACTTAGATGTAATATTATTTTTAAATGAAACAAAGGAATCCACGGCACCTAAGTAGCCCTCGGCTGTTTACAATTGGCGACACCTGAAACTAAGCCTGAAAACCTTTCAGCCTTTTAATTTGACTGCTTTTTCCTTTGTCCACTCAAAACCATGCTATTATTATTGCTCAACAACCATTTTTTGCACAAATTTTCACCCCCCATAAAATAACAATACAAAACCGAACGCTTTGTTTATTTTCTTATATTACTATACTGAGCAAAGAAAGCCATTAGGCACTAAGCTAACAAATAAACTCATCGGCGGTAAAATATATTAGCAAAGCTGGTCGTTATGACCATAGCTCGAAGAGTTAATTTCACCTGCAGTTAAAACTCGATATAAGTTAGTTTGTATTAACGAGTCCTTATCAGTTTTCAAGGATGCAAGTCTTGACCTGCAAACTTATCCCCGGGAACCAAGCCAATGTTGCAGGTAATTGGCAAGCGAAAATAATCCTTAATACCCTAGTAAATGATATTGTGCAGTAGACCATAATCGCGTATGCCTTGTTTTTTGTATTGTTTACAAAGTGAACACTTGTGCTATATGACCAGCGATAAACAACATTTTTTAGCGGTTGGGTCATATTTTCTATTTAACCATATTCGTTAACGGTGCAAGTGTTAAAATCATCACACACTTACCCACTGTGGAAACTGTTAAAAAATCCGTAAATACGTTTTTTTCGATAACACATATTTTAAAATGTCTTTGAAAACTTAAAAAACAAAAGGTTCAGTATTGAATATAACTACCAGGCATACGATCAGGCAGGACCGACATTTATTTTGTATATTAACTGCCGCATTGTCATCCGATTGCAGAGAAATGCGTATATGTCTGCATGTGTGTACGTGATTGCGACCAAAAGATGATAGAATGCATTGTCATCGACAACAAGTATATCTGCCGAGTATTAATCAATCACGTAGAGATAACATCACATCATATGAATAATATTTTGTTTATTTAAAGACATATATTTTCACTGGGATTCCTCGTTGGTACGTGAGCCGCGGGTTGAATATCCCTGCAAACAATGTGTACCAATAACCATAGACAGACTGGCACGTCAACACACACATACCTTTACAACTTGTTACACATTTCAGAAATACCTCATACATGTATTATATATATTATGGAGCATATCGGATAATGGACTCACACCACGATACACAGACTACACACACATCAACATGAACGTAATGCGTTATTTTTTCTCGATTCAAGGTCTTTATGTTATTATTATGCAGGTATTGAATACACATACATGAGTCAATGATGTGTCAAGAATAATTATTCCAATCAATACGGGCATATGGCATGCACCGATGTTAACATTATCTTAACAGTGAAACAGAAAATGCATCTGTAAAATTTACGTCAAATTAATTTATCTATTGAAATTTTACCTGTTTTTGCGTTGGTTATTGTTTATTCTTCATAATAATGATAATAAAATATTATTGTGCATCTTCGCCAAGGAATTTGATGTCTAATATTAGTCTATGCATTTGATCGAGTTGACCATGACATTTTACTACTCAAAATCTTCGAACTTGGCTTCGATCAACAAACATTTATCTTCATTGCCTCCTGTTTGTAATCCAGAAACCAATGTTTGTTAATACATGTACTATTACGAATATATGGAATAACCCACAAAACTTTTAACATTGGTGACGGAATCTATCAGAATCTATCTTTTACCAAAACGAAGCTAAAAAGTTAGATGTAGAATATCCGCAAAAATAAAATTAAAATTAAAAATCCAAATACATGTCTTAAAGCTACAAAGCGCCTAGATAATAAAATATAGCATTTATTGATAATAAACAGATAATTTGATTGATTGAATTTGATTGAATTAAATAACGCATAATTATGGAAACGTTTTCGTAATTGAATTTAACACGACCAAAAAGGCGATAATGTGCGACCAAAACGGCGTTCTTCCATAATCGAATGTTGATGTAACACAAAACAGATATGGGGTAAAAAACACCCCCCGATGACAGATAATAAATGTATTGGTCCTTTATTTTTTGTCTACCAAAACATGGGTTCGGGGATTTTTCGGAATATTAGGGAAGCCGAACGAGATTGTCCCAGGGGTTAATGTTATTGAACAAGGGGTGATTTTGGTATCAATAGTAATAAATACAGATAAAATGCACACAATTATTACTAATTGAAATTTGAATTGATCATATTGAAATAATCAAGTTCAACTAATAATAAAATTACAGGCGAACTTGATAGTGAGCAAGATGGTAAAAATATTATGTTCGTCGAGAGGTAGGTGTCGGCTTCATAGCTTCATTTCAGCGCACTTATCATCAGAGAAGTTTATCTATACTCGCTTCTTGTGCTACGTATACACACGCGAGCCGAACTGAACCTTCACTTATGGAAATGAAACTAAGAAACCGCAAATTGCGCGAAAAGCGCTAGCTGTTGCTTCGTTCATTTCCAGTAATTCGTGGCTATAATTTATAAGTACCATTACAGATTTTCTCACTTAAGTGAAAAAAATCCAGTTATCCAATTATTATTATTATAAGCTCAACGATTGTTACATATTTTTGAAAACAGATGTTTTTTTCTGCATCCGTATAAATTATCGACGACAATATCTCATTATACTCGTAGTTGACACATTTGGGTCAGTCAACAAATAATGTTTGTGTACCGCCGCCCCGGGAACCATTTATTGAATAACTAACACGACACCTCTGCCATAGGTCACCTCATTCGCTAGGTTTGGTGATTTATCGGGGTGCCCGGGTTTATCGGGTGAGGTGTGTTTCCTTTGACCCGGGAGACCCTTTGACCTCTCCAACTGGCGAGTGACCGAGTGACGGACATATATATATATTCACCCGTCCGTCACTCCTGGATACACTAATCCCTAGATTCCCACCAAACCCTCATACCTTTTACCTACCCGGATCTTCCAACCCTTCATTTCCTTAAAAAGACAGCATCCCAAAAGATGGCATAGAAAATTAATTTTGCTCAGGGTTTACTGTGTGGTAATGATGTAGAAAAAAATTATCTTATTTCCAGAGTGAAAGATACTTTCAGAACCGCCCTGGTGTAAGACCACCATTCAGAAATGAAAAGTTGCTTGAGATGGCTTTGGCTGTGTTTGGTGACCAGATCGGAATAGCCACGTTTTTCCTTTCCTTTCCCTTCCCCACCCCCTTCCCTTCCCTACCACCTTCAGCCTCACAAAATTCCTCAATTGGGGATGCCATAATCTCACTGGCTCCAGACGGTTGGGACTATTGTGCGGTTTCACATTAAAAAGAAAAAAAATATTTCACGAAGCGAAATTTTTTTGAAATGTGTTTACTGAAAGATCACGAATTTGAAGAGGGGTTCCATAGATAAATTGGTTGAATAAGCGCGCTGTCATACCCCTAAATTAAATATACCATTCCTGAGAGAAAGTCCAATTATATCTAATTTTCCAATTATGTCCGAAATCCTGTACCTACCTAAATTTCGCTAAAAAAGTTATTAATTAAGTGTTTATCTCAAGTGACTTACCAGGTTAGTATTGTGCTGTATATTATATCCAAGAATAGTTAGTAATAACAGATCGTTGTAGAAATGTATTATAGATTTGTACAGCGCCCTTGAGGTGATTTTGCACAAAAACGGCGCTATAAAAATCATGAAAATATTATTATTGAGATCTGAGTTTCAAATCGGTCGGATCAGAAATCTTTATATGATCGGTATGTTTTTCTAGGTGTCTCGTTTGAATATGTTCTGATTATTGTTTCAATAATGTAATTTCGATCTTTTAAGAGAGAGATTGGTACTTACCTAATCCTAAAAGATTTTAGTCTTCATAAAAAAAAACAATCAGTTTTTTATCAGTATTTCAGAGCTCGTACGGAAAATACGGGGATTCCAAACAGATGGATTTATTATCTGGATTGTAATGATAAACATTATTAGCACCTTTTCCAAGAATTGGGGAACTACCTTAGAGATAATGAATGTTTTCAGTAGTCCAATTGGCACAGTGGTCGCAAAGTGCGGATTGCGAGCCACATGTGGCTCATTGGCTGCTCGATTGCAGCACTTCAGTAAATGATATGTTTAAAATACATTTTATTTTAATAATTATCGCAATAATATTTCAAAATCAAAATATATTTTTCTATCGAAAATAAAAATAACAAAATAAGTGAAAACATTCCTGTGAGAAATGAGAACTGTACCACCCAAGTTTCCCCTCCAAATATACATGTTATTCCTTCAAATTCCCATCTATGGTAGGCGTTTTTTAAGACACTATAAAATAGTGCGTGGTTGACGTTCCTCTTTTAAAATGATCTTAAGGCCCCGTAGTAAGCGTTCAAAGATGGTTTGAAAAGGAGATATGTAAATACGAATGTTAGAGGGATCGCGGTAATATTAAAAAAGGATAATAATTAAGCTAAAATGGTGAAAATATTGAATAAAACACGACTCATTTGAAATAGAGCAACAATCTCTCGACAAACGCTCTAAATAAAAAAATTAAAAAAATTACTTGCGCACGCCGCCATTTGAACCCGCTACCTCCAGCTTGCTAGTCGAAAGCCTTACCACGACCACGGAGGCCGTCAAAAGTAGGATATTTTAAATTTAATGGTTAATTATCAATTAATTAAAAGGGAATGTTTGGCTTTCCTGAGTTCATAAAAACACTTGTATGAATATACAAAGTCACAATGTATGTATTATAATGCACAAGCCATTGATGTAATAAGACTCTATGGCACAAGCACATAAAATTATAATATATGTGGGTGTTCTTATTAGATTATGCTCACCATTATTATGGCCCATGGCCAGTACGCAGTATGCATATGCACTAAGGCCACCCTAACCAATGTGTAATGGATTTATATCATTTGTCTTCCTTTTTGCTCCAATGCTTCTTTCATCATCTCACCAGTTGAATCCAGAAATATTTATTATTCATGATATATAAATATTCCCATTTTTTACGAAAAAGCGATAAATCACCGAAAAATTTGGCTAGAGATGTATTGTTTTTATTTTTCATTGTGTTGGTAATCTTTGTAATCAATCATCAATAATGTCAGTCGAATGTTCCGAACATTAGGCAAATTTTAGCGTGACTTCAATAGTATCAGATAACTTCGGTTAACTGTCAATATACGCACCTCTTTAATAATGTCTTTCGTCATGCAAACGAACGATGTTGAACTAACGAAGCTCTTAGAATTGAATTAAGTCGTATACGAGGCGAGTTCAGTCCTTTCGGGCCAATGTCACTACATTGGTTCGGACTTTATTCACAACTTGTTATATTAGTTCAATAATTTAATATCACGATATTTTCAGATAAACTATTTTTGATACCACATGTAAAGATTGGTACTCATCTAATCCTAAACGCAATTTTAGTCTCTATAAATAAAAACAACACTGTCGAATAAAACATTGAGTTTTAATCAGTATTTCAGAGCTCGTACGAAAAATAATGGGATTCCAAACCAATTGTTTATTATCTGGATTGTAGTCATAATTGTAATGATAAACATTATCAGCGCCTTAATGTTTCTACTTTTTCCGAGAATTGGGGATCTACCTTAGCGATAATGAATGTTTTAAGTAGTCCAATTGGCACAGTGGTAAGAGGAAAGGAAAGGGAGTTATGTAAAAACAAATGTTAGCTAATTACCTCGTTAATTAATTAACTCCATTTGTGGTGTCAACAAGTAGATTTTGACCAGATACCAATGAATTAAATTTGAATTTGAGACCAAAATAACTAACAAAACTTCATAATTATATTTAATCAAAATATGTAGCAAATATTTAGTACGAATATGTGCTACTTTATTTATTAGTGTTTTAAATTATAAAATATAGAGAATTAAGAATTTCAAATTTTCATGATTTTTGAGGTAACCTTGATTGATGACTTTTTAAAAAAATATTTTTACTTTCTGTACTACGGAAATATAATATAATAAAACAACATGAAATGAAATATTTTTTCTAAAAAAGCACTTCCATGGGAGTATATTCAAATTACAAACGACGAAAAAAAAATTGTGAATAAACTAAAATTTCTACCAAAAACACGATTTTATTTTTCATTATCCACGCAAGTATGGTGGGTTATTAAAAAAAAATTCCAAAGTTGCTTCCAAAATCATGCAAAATTTTATTACTTAATGGCTATGTTTCATAATTAAAAACACAAATAAATAAAGAAGCTGCGCCCTTGAGGAGATTTTTCACGTAAACGGCGGTATATAAATTAACAAAAATATATATATTTTTTTTTGATATCTGAAAACTTTATTAAATAAATAATTAATCAATTTACAGAGTACAATCAATACTGTAAACTAAAATAAATCATACAATTAGTTTTCACTGCTTTTGATTGTTTTTAAATGTTCCTCTTCTTTAGAAGCTGGCGCTTGTGTCTAAGAGAGTGGTGAGCATCAAGGCGAAGAATATTTAGTGTTTGTAATTAAGAATATTAAAATTCATAATTAATTAAGAGGATAGTTTCATCATTTTGGTATTTTTACATTGAACATATCTTTAATTGCTTTTAGTAGGTGTTTATCATTTTTAATGTTCTTATATTTTCGGGTAGGCTGTTGAAGTATTTTTTCCCTATATATATGTAATGATGTTGAGCAAAAGTGGTGTTACATTTTTGTGTTGGAAATATATGTTTTTGACGAGTACGACTTTCAGTTAAAGGCTGGGTTTTTGTTTTTCTTTTATTATTTGAGTTATTATGAGCGTACTAGATATTTTCTATAACTTTTGATTAAAAAAGTAATTTTTCAGTTTGGCAAATATTTTGTCCTCAAATCCAAATTTAAATTTCGTATGAGAAGAACCACGCAGTCGTTCCCCGTTCCGTTTTATAAATTATATAAATTCATTGACCGACTAGTAGCTAATATTGTTGACTTAGTTGACATGATTAGATAATCATATTCTTGATTATTTTTATACAAGTTCCCACATAAGCCGCTGAAATTTAAAAAAAACAACCGTTTTCCGATTTTTTTCACCCCCGATATACAAAAATTAATATCCCATACAAAAATAGGAAACCGGAAATATGCCCTATAATGCTAATTACAACCTTAAATACTTGAACCATTTCCGAGTATAATAATCATATCCTGATGTCCATACTTGGATATCAATACTATTTATATGTATTTTTTCAGAAATGCATGCTTGATGATTTGATTACTGTTAATAGTTATAATCAGTGGTTTAACAACAAACTCCCGAACTCCAGGGCAAATATATTAACCGGATCAATCCCTTCACAACGAATGCGAAAACGTAATGGAATGAAGTACTTGTTTTAATGCTAATACAATCATCGATGCGTAAAATCATCTGATCCATTTGATTCACAACAAATAGATACTGGTAGTTCTGTAAACAGTGGACCTCGCGTCCAAAAATGCATTTCCCGATTTTCTGCCACTTTATCAATCAAAACCAAAATTTCCTTTTGAAATCATAAGCTTTGTAAGTAGGTGCTAAAATACTCTCCTACTTAAAACAAACTTAAAGCTACTTAAATATAAACCAAATAAATGTATTGATAATACATATTTTACTAAACATTTTTACTTATTTATGGAATTATACAATTTGTCCCAATAAAATCATCTCCAAATAAAAATAATCAAAAACATCTCCTACCCCAAAGTCTATGTATATAAACCAAGGTTTAAGGAGTAATTGTACGATTCTGAAGATGGCCATAGATGAAACTAGTAACGGTAAAAAAATAAAATGAGTAGAAAAAGTTTTAATATATTATTCTACCATTTGTGATTACGATTGTCTGAACAGATGAGTTAAAAGATTAGTTCTGAATTCTGTCGAATCTGTGATCATTCTTAAATCATATAATTTAGTTAGATCATGCTAGTAGACAGATTTATGGCCTGTGTTAAATACATCACGATCATCGAATATTTATGAATTTACCGAATCGGAAATAACGCCCTATAAACGCCCTGATAGGCTTTTACATGATATATATGTTAAAAGATGCATGATACATTGATAACAGAAGTTTTTTTAACTGACTAACTAACCATCACGCCGTTTCTCCGCAGGAGTAGGCAGAGAGGACGGACCTCCAAACAACTCGGTCTTGCTGCACACTACTTGCTTAATTCATATACATACATCATCTCATACATAATCTTCTATTATTATTCCGACTCAAGTATCCGATTCACTTGTGCCATGTCTTTCTCGGGCGTCCCCGATTTCTGCTACCATTCGCATGTTCACCATATATTTTCCTTCCTTTCCTTTCCTTTCCTTTCACTCCTTTCTTCGCTCATTCGATCTACATGCCCAAACTATCTAAAGATCTCTTTCTTGATCTTACTCATTACGCTTAGAACAGCCTTGCACTCTTTGAGGATCTCCACATTTCTGACGCGATCATACGTGGTTTTACCACACATACGCCTCAGGGATCTCTTTTCTACAGCATTTAGTCTACTATCATCCTTTCTCTGCCAGTTCCATGCCTCACTTCCATTATAATATAGGCATGTTCAAATATAACACACAACCACGCTGTGATAGATCGAATTTGGTATTCCTTTTTATAGTTGAATCAGGTTCTGAATAAGTTCTGTTTTCAACATAGATAATAGAAACAGGTGGAGTGGACCATGAACCATTACTAGTAAGAAACCGTGCGATATTCAACATCGTTTACCCATTTTTCTGCAAATCGCATCTACGTACACCAGCAATTGTTTTTACCTACACACAAAAACACAAATCTTTCATTGGTTCCGCCGCTTTGAGTTTACGCACTTTGGAGGCAGTTCGGCTAACTGTCCCTTCCTCGCTCACCTCCCAGTAAATAGGAAACGTCACGCACATATCTAATTTATGACAGGACTTAAAGTCGTTTAGAATGGGCTCGATTATTGCCCTAATTTTGTCTAATTCGTCATTTTAAAGCATATACACTAAACTTAACAATTCATTACTTTCCGTGCTTGTAAAAATATGAAAGGTAGAATTTTGAAGATTCTGGGTAGATAAATATTAAAGTAATAAAAAGAGTTTTACCTTCTCTTGGATTGTTTTCTCAGAAGTAGTTCTCACAAGAAGGCTATAATAACATACCTCATAAATAAATATTAATGTTGGCTTTTGTTATATTAGTGCTAAATTATTATAATTATATCAGATGTTTGTAAAAGCCACTATGGGCGTGTATTATAAATAAAAAATAAAAATCAATTATGTAAGCTTCCGAAGTTAACTAAATTTATCTAAATTATCATAAAATCGTAAAATATTTGATCTTCTTTTATTGTATAAAATTATTAATTCTATGTTTGACAGCCATGACATTATAAGTTTTCTGTCACTACATACACCTCCCAAATATACTGACTAGATGGAATATTTTATTTAACAACAATAACTTTGTATTCAATTCAGTTATCGAGAGGTTACATAGGCTGGGCAATGAGTTTATGGATGTCGCTGATATTTTTGTTCTAATTCTAGACCCGTATAAATCAAAATCAGTTCAGCAATTTTCAGATCAAGCAAATAACGAGTAGGTAATCATTATTTAAGCATAATATGCTTAATTAAATATACATATTATAATTTATTTATATTTTGTATTACACGTATATAAATTTAAAGAGTTTCTTTTAAAGCTAATTGTGATAATAACTTAATTATAATAACTTAGTTTACTATATTTTATGCTTTATTATTTGTGTTAAATTTGTGTTGTGATCTTCATGTAAAAGCCCAGTAGGGCGTTGATAAATAAATAAATTGTGTGGGTTTATTATTTAAATAACTAGTGGACCCCGCAATGCTCCATTATTGCTAGTATTTTTATCGGACGCCTCCAACTTCTTCCACCATTCACTTCTGTATACTACAATGTTACTGTTTATAAGCTTCATTACATCGACTATTCGACTCCGTATCTCATTCCAGTTCAGAGATATTGCGTTAAGTATTCCTCGGGTGTCCCCGACTTTTTCCACCGTTTAAACCACTCTCTAAACACCCCTGGCACTAAAAAGAACAAACTTTTAAATTTTCAGTTTTATCTGTGGACTACTTTTGGAACACAAACACACGCAGGTTGAATTTGCGTGGATGAACAAAATTTCAAAACAATATTATTAATATTCCTCAAAACAAATGTGAAATTGATAACAAAATATAGAGCCGTTGGCAGATGTGGTACTCCTGGATAGAGTTTGACTCGCTGACCGACTAATATTTTTATTTTCAGTGTAATGATTACATCAGTGATCTACGAAATATGAAGTCACCTTATTGTAAATTGAAATATTTCGACATATTCAAGTACCTACACATCGCATACGATGCAGAAGACGCATTTTTAATCGATTAGATAAACTTACCTTATAAGGATGTACGGGGATGTTATCTTGTTCTTTTTATATGACACTATTATTTTGTGATGGAGTTATTTACAACGTTTATTTATTTATCGAAAGCCTGTAGGTATTTTACAAATAACTGCGTAATTTACAAAAAAATTATCTGACTTCATCGTGTAATTTATAATGGTATCTTATCTTACCGCACGAAAACCGATATTTAAAACAAATAAACTTACTGTTGACTGATTAAATGAAGTTTGATCTCACTGAAGTAGCAGTAACAACATTCTGAAGAGTGTCTAACTCCAGTAGATGTCAGATTCCCGTTGGGGGGTTCTGTATGATATGGTAAAGGGTAAAAACTTTTTCTGCAAATCATCATCCCTTAGCTGCTATTACTTAGGCAGATTTATCTCTTTTACAGTCATGATTACGGTACGTTTCCGCTAAATATGATTGAATACCCTTTTATGTAAAAGATGAAACAGCTTTAAACGAGACAAATGAAGCACTGTCGGTGATTTCATATGCTGAGTACCTACCTACCTTATGATAAGTACACACAACCTGAACATATGCAAAATATGAGACAATATTTAACACATATCCAAAGAAGAACATGCACTGAAATAATCTATGAAAACAATACATTATTCATATAATGTAAAGAACAGGAATCAGAATAGAAAAAGAAAACCTTTTTGGTAGGTACCACTGGCATGAGAAATATATAAAATGATTATTGCTAATTTATTAAGAATCTTTTAAAATTATTGGTAATTGCGATTAAAAAATGGTTTGCAGGCCTTAAGAATGATTTAACAGGTTTCCTGATAAACTTTTAGTAAATTACGAATATATTATCATAAAGTCGGAAGACGGTGAAAATCTGAATATTTCCGCATTATAACGAAATTTTTATGATATTATTATCAAGGCAAATCGATAAAACATTCTTAAATTGATGTTTTCATAATACTCCGTACAGAGTTTACTTCGTACAGAGTCCTAAGATGTCATTTACGAAAATAATTATCAATATCTACTGATGTCAATTCTGAAAAACATTTTTTTACGTTAACTCCTCACACGTTGCCCTGAGGAAAATAATTTCCCTCAGGACTTAAGTCGTATTTGGGGATGCAGTGTGGAGGGTTATTTGAAGAAAAGGTAGGCGAGAATGTTTTGGGAAGCAAAAAGGTACGAGCGGTCGGTGAGAATGTGCGGTTCAGTGTGACCAGGAGTGACATGAATCCATCCCTTCCACTGAGGTGCAAGAAGTTGGGTAAGAGAGTCCGGAAAGAGATGTTAAAGGATCTCCATCAAAGGCCTTTCCCAACCAGCCCACCACGCCATGGTGGGAAGACGCATCCATCACCTGGACCCGGACAAACCTCACCTTATAAACCCGGGTATCCCTGCTAACCCACAACCCTAGCGAACCATTTGGGGTGTCTTACGGCAGAGGTTATCCGATAAATGCTTCTCGTGGCAGCTGTATCCATCCTTCTCCCAAATTGATAATAAATAATGGCGTGATATTTATAATCGAGATAAACAATCGGATGATTTTTCAATCAGCGCTATACTTGGAAAAGGTATGTAATCTTCTGAAAATTATCATTACAGGTAATAAAAGCGCGAGAGATGTCAAAACGTAGTTCCAGTAGCCGGATTATATTTAGATTTGCGAGAATATTTTTATTTGAATTTGAATATTTCGTGAGAATATTTTTTATTTAATAAATATTAAAAATTTACAATGTTGGTGACTTTCTCAACTATCACACTAGGCTCATGCCCGTATTATGGCAGTCGCACACATTCATGTAATAATAAAATATAACAGAAAAGGAAATTGTTATGGTAAAACAAAAACTAAAAAAATGCACATCTTTATAGAAACCATATTATAAATAGAAATAAAGAAAACATAAATGTTATCTTTATTAAAATAAATGATAGAGTAAAAACTTTAACTTTCAACTTAATTAATTATAACTACACGTATTATTTTAAATGAATAAATTGTCATATAACACAAATAAACACTATACTTTAAAGTAGCTATAACTTTGTGGTTTTCAATTATAAATATTTTAAACAATGTCACTTTGTTCGAACCACTATACATATATATATATTTTTATTTTTTTATATACTACAACCGTTTCTTCCTCAGGTCAAAATAAATATATAGCGGTTCAAACAAAGTTACCATATTTCTTTTATTAAATTTACTTGCTAACGCTGGGATTTGATCCAGAGACCTTCGGATAGGTAGCTAAGGAACGTAACCACCGAGGTGGTTATAAAATGTACCTATACTTGTCGTAAATAAAAGGTTTATTTATGACTACATAAATAAATAAATAATTGTGTAGCAAACTGACTAAGTATTGTACATTCTTTCCCAGGGACTGGATTAAACTGCGTTAACAACCTCGCCAAACGCCGATCGGGTGGGACCGAAATTTATTTCTTATATTAGTCTTTATTTCGTATATTACTTCGTTGTAGTGTTATCCGATTTCAGAGAAATGCGTATGTGTCCCCGTGTGTGTGCGTAATCGCGATCGATAGAATGCATTATCATCAACAACGAGTATATATGTCGAGTTTCAGCTCGATAGGATGTCGGGAAGTAGGTTAATTTCCGCATCTAAGAAATGCATAAATTGATTCCCGAAAACAAAAGTGAGATTGAAATTGAATTATTAAAAAATATACCAATATGGCGGATACAGATATATTCAAGAAACCTACCTTCTAGTGACATGGTTCGTGGGGACTACACAACGATGGTTAGAACTACCTACTCGCAAAAGGACAAACACCCACCCACCCCGATGTGTGTTATTGTTTGAATAGGGCTGCTAAGTGTTAATTTGGTTCTCATCTTCAAATGCTCCCTGTAAAACACTCCCCTGTCCAATGTTTCCGAAGGTTTCTCCTCACTTATACAAAGTAGGGACAACCCTAGTACTTCTGATGAGTTACGCAAGTTCGCAGGGGTCCACAAAAACGTTGTTAAAACTTAAATGTCATTTTATTTATTTGTAAAATTTTACTCCAGCGATTGGCCGTGTTTTACAAATTTTCAGGATAATTCGTACCTACCAATTAATTCGTAAAGGTTCTGAAAAAATTTACAACACTAATTTTTTCCGTGTCTAAGAATTTATTTATTTATCCATTCAGTACAAAACACAAATATATCAATTTTATCCACAAACCTCTACAATAAATGTATTAAATCGAAATTCTATGCTTAATTTCAATAATCTGTAATAAACACATCTACGTTTCTGGGCAACAAGGTATGATTCCGTATAAATAAATTGTTTAAAATTATCTGAGTTAAATAACATCCATGGATCACTATGGGCTCAGACCCAAGAAGCTTACCATATAATTCAGACCGGTTATTGGCTTAGTTGACAAATGTGTCGGCTTACCACTTACGACCAGGCGTCAGTATTTTACGGTTGAATAAGTCCTCCATCACTGCACAAGCAACGTCTTTAGTATATACTGAAGGTAGTAGGAGCTAGTTCGGACCGGTCAGTGGTTGAGTGGGCATAGCGCTTGGGTCTCACCCGAGCGTCGCGTGTTCGATTCCTCGGCTGGCTAAGTCCTCCATCACAACACAAGCAACATTTTCGGCTTTCTGTGGTGGTAGTAGGAGATTTTCAAACATTGTTGGGTTATTCGTAACCTGGGAATGTTTGTCTTTCTTTTAAAAAAAAAAAAAAAAAAAAAAAAAGTTGTCATATTGCCCGGTTATTCATCCCGGGAATGTTTGTCTATCTTTTAACAAAAATAACTAAGAAATCATAACTAGCTATCGCTGAGGTGAATTTTTACATGAATGGTGCTAAGCAAATTTGCATATTATTATTATTTAACCGTACATTTTATATACTTTAGAACCTCCATAGAACCACTAAAGTCGTGAGCCACAGTTTGACCATCCCTGCGCTAGTCATTTACATGTTTATTCAGCAATTGAAGTCTCTACTTTGAATTGGCGCGAAGGGATGCGCGCTCTTTTGTTTATCTCGCGTGTGGGTGACTAGATCTGAATAGCGGGTTTCTGGTTAATTGTTGCGATGGAAGTGCGACTGTCATGTTTGCACGGCACATACGATTTTCAAATTACAAAAGGTACCTTGATTAAATTTTGCTAAAGTTGAAATCAATGTTCTGTACCTACCTACCCATATACTCGGAGGTTGATTGCTTTCGCATGGATAGAAAAATATATAAACATCGATGAAAAAACTACAAAGTACAATTGAATTTTTACTTGGTTTTAGCCGTATTTGGTGATATCGGTGATCTGAATAACTAGGCATCTCCCAACCTTCCCTTCCCCACTTCCTTTCACTCCCTTAACCCTACAAAACACCCCTATTGGGGATGGCATAGTCCCGGCTCTGGAAAGTCGAAAGCAGTTGTGTCTCTTTTCACCTAAAAAGTAAATGGTTTCATCGTTAATTTGGGAGGCGGGTATGGGTACCGCCGCCCCGGGAACATTTTTTTGATACCCAACATCTCTGCCATAGGTCACCACAAATGGTTTGCTACGTTTGGTGAATTAGCAGGGGTGTTGGGGTGAGATTGGTCCTGGTTTTGTTCACGGATAAGTTTTCCCACCTACCTGATCGAGAGAGACTGATTGAGGGAGACCTTTTGAACTCTCCCGCCGGCTTTTCTCGACCCATAGCCTTGGAATGGGAATGGGAAAGATAGATTAGTATGTACGTCACTCCTGGACACATTGACCCAGATTCCTACTCACCCATCATACCATGTTCCTTCCCAGAACTTTCTCTCTTTCCTTTTCCTAATAAGACACTCCACACAGCATCCCCAAAGATAACATAGGCCATGAGAGAAATTGTTTTCCTTCCTCCTAGGACCTCCTATGTGGAGCTAATGTAAAAAAATAAGAAAATACACATATTCCACCTTGAACAGATAATCAATACGTAGGAGTCAAAATATTTTCTGTAAATTGGCGTTGAGAGAATTCTGTGGATTGTCTATGTGCTATTCAAGTATAAATATGACTATCAACAAACAGAGCGCTTTGTAGGAACGCCCTAGAGGTGGTTTTTCGGCGCTATACAAATTATTTCATTATTATTATCACCTTCACAAAACATTCACATGAATACATATTCTGGAAAATGCCCCAGAAAAGATGCGCCGTACGTCTCTAGTACCGAATATTTGCACATAAATTGCCTTAATTACAGTTCATTCAATTTCTATTTGCATTTACCATATAAATCCCGCAATCTTTCCCGTTTTGAGGCGATTAAAATTATTAACATTAAGTTTGATTGTGCATACGAACTGATTGAAGGGGTTGACGGCTGTCCCTCTTTTCCGTATGAATTTTGATAGAGACACTGCTATAATGTAATTAGTTCGTGGTATTTTGAATGAAAATAATTTTAACCCCTTTGAGGCCAATTTGCGTTCTATTCCGTTGGGGCAATTATCCAAAATAGGATGACGTATTAAGAGCTTAATTAAGGTTCGGTTGAAAATCAGTGAGCCTCTTACGTACGTTCTCCTTAAATAACAAGAAACTTAAGGCAGTAGGTATCAAGTTTTAGCTGTATATGTGAGTGAGCTGTAAATTTTTTTACCTATATAACTATTCTGCTGTTTATTTCCCTATCGTATGAAACGCATTTATTTCACTAGAAATATAATGACTACTCAGCATTTACAAAAAATGGAATAAAGCCTTGTTAATAATTTAAATAATAAAGTACTCGAAACAATAATAAATATTTACTCCTAATTCCTGTAATGCATGCTACTTTCGGACTAATAAATTTTAGGTAAATTGCAACAAGATTGTGTAATACTCTTTCAGAGAACATAAAGAATGTGATACTCAAACCAATTTTAAAAAGATTATAATTTGGATAAAAAGGAATAATAGGGCCTTTACCAGTGACCTCACCCAAATTCAAAACGATTGATGCAACAAACATATCGAGTGTTTGTATTATAATATAAGTGAAGGTATACTCACAAGTATTTAAACTAACTATGAAAATTACTGCCTCAACACAGGCTAGTCTTACTAGCCTAGTGAGGCAGGTTATGAGAATCTTCAACTTTATCTAATTGTTATTTATTCTATCTATTTACATGTTTATAGTTGCAAATGTATACATAAGTATATTATTATTTAATTCTACTTTAAAACTATAAATACTTAGTTGAAAGATTTTGAACTCTTTGACGTTTATTGAAAGATTGTTTTTAAAAGTATATTTTTTTAAGCTATAAAATTTAACATTTTATATCTAATGTAAATCTTTTCTAAAACTACTTATTCTATTACATACGTACCAATATTTGGACTTCATAACGTAGAGACATAAACCCACGAAAAACTTTTAGCTTCCTTAACATTTAAAGGGAGTCCATTAAACATTTAAAACAAATATGGTTCGTTTGTGTTTTGCCAAAAAAATTGTCTTAGGAAGCCTAAAATCGTTTTAGCTTCTCTTAGGTACTTCCTACCTGAACCTACCTAACCAGTGATGTTAAATTCAATGCATTAGGGGGTTGAATTTTAAAGGGGTTGGCTAAATTGGTTAAATTAAATGGAAAAAAATAAACATTAAAAAATATCGGTATTACTGTCATCTCCAGAGATGGAATTAAGGAAGATTAAAAATCGACGTGCAAAGGGTTGGTTAAAGGAATTACTCGGGATTAAATTTAAGTATCTTTCGAATAATTAGTGGAAAGGCTGCGCGGAACAATGCCTAAAAGTATTTGCATTGTATCAAAACGGTTATCAACAAGATTGCAATGAACTTGCACGTTGAAGGACCAAAAACTCTCGAACAGTGAGCTCTAGCGCTCTGAAACTTGAACAAGCTTTCTCGAACTCGAACAACTAAGGATTTACAGCCTTGAAATATTGTTAAAACTCTCAAATAATAAAATCAGATTCCACATTCAAAACAAAAAAGATTTTTTTTTAAATTCGTAGTAATTAAAAGAAACGTTATTATTTTCTAGTTTTTATTTTGAAAGATAAGAAAAAACTCCAAACTCAAAGAATTGCAAATTAGTATTGCAATTTTCACATAATATGTATACAGAAAACTATTTTTTTTACCAAGGAGGGTGAACGAATGGGTAACTAGTTACCGAAAAAATCACAAAAGCAGGTACGCTCACCCTAAAAGGTGTATTATTGGGGTGTTTAGAGAGGGAAAAAATTCTTTCATTTTTTATTCACCGGCGGATAACCATGGCAACCCATTGACGAGATATTTGTGTTGGATCTTTTTATTAGAGATTATTTTTTGTGTATTCCTTTTAACCTAATTGCACATAAACAAACGTGTACCCTGTGTATTTACATAGAAGCCTGAAATGTGAACTGGTATTGTTCACAAATGATACATATAATATGTAATATACCTGCACAATATCGATATCTGCACTTTTAAAGTTTCTTTTGTTTTTTTTTTCACGGGAATATACCTATACTTCATATTCACTGCCTCCCAGCTTGGAGACTGCATGTTATTAGTAATTAGTCGTTTATGGTAGCTTTTTTCTTTGTTCGAGGAAAAGAAACGAGGCTCAAATGACGGGCCTTGGAAGGATCGAAGCCCGGAGGGCAAACGTGTCCAGAAAACTTTTCCAAATATGGCTGAGTTTTTATGCTCTAGTGTGCTGTAGTGTAAATATTTGAATGAATGCATTAATTTCAATTACACCTCTTTTAATCATTATGCAGTGTCCGCACAAATGTGAAAAACATTTTTTCAGGCATCTACTTTTCCTACATCTTCCATTAATCTTCCCCTGGATTATTAATATGAAAAACATTTTCTAATAAACAATAAAATAAATTTTAATGATTTATATTTTTTTTGAAAAGTTAATTTTCAATTCGCAAACAATTAACTTTACTAACCAATTACTATTACTCATTTATGTGAATTTTTGATCATCTTCCTACAGTATTCATAAGTTTTTAGGAAAAAAATTAAAACAAACCCACCTTTGCTTTTCAACTGTTTTTCACCACTTGCACTCACTTAGTTTCAAGTCCAAATAAACTTAAAATGTTATTATACATTCCCTGAAGCCTTTCTTTCTTCGGAAAACTCCTCCTTGTCACGAACAATTCCTGCCTGGAAATTTCGTATGAGGTACATGTAAAATATGAAAATAAGCTTGATGCAGGTTCGTGCGGAAAATATTAAAACTGATTTTAATGTAAATTAGTTGCGATTTTGATATACTCTCCGAAATAACTTCGCGATTAGTCAAAAATAGAATATTTTTAGCCTACATAAAACACACAAGTTATTTACTTATTATTAAAAAAAACATTTGTTTTAATTTAACTAAAATGATGTCACAAAGCGAATTTGCAATTTATTGAAGAATAAGAATATTTTATCTTCTGAAAAGTTAAATTAAAAACCTGGCCCCGAGTGTATGGGTTATATTTATTTGCGAGAGGTTCTGGAAGCATCGCTCGGGGTTCTCAGGCAGCCGAGGCCGGAGGCTATCCCCGACTCCTTCCCCCGGAGGTCAGTAAATCGACCTCCGAACGCAATGGTGGGAAACCACTCTTCTTAATATTTTAATTGCGCTTAAATAACGAATATTTTATTTTCGGTAATACCTTCCCATAGTAATAATACGTTAGATCATCCCGCATTATATTTCAGAAAAAAAATATATTTTCGGTGATTTATTGTTAACTAGAATATAAAATCATAGAGATCTTCCGTAGTAGCAATAGGCTTTGGACTGGACAAAAAATGAGAAAAACTTTTTATAAGAGCTATACAGGTTAAGCAGGTTCGTTGGCGTTTTCACTGTCTCCGGTTAAATAATAATATATTAAATTCAAAATATATATTTATGCAAGAACTTTAATTGTTTTAGTTAATTTAATTATTTTACATATTTGTAATAAGCAATTACTTTGTGGCTCGTCATAATTTGAGAAAGAATTGCTTCAGGGAATGTATAATAATATTTTAAGTTCATTTAAACTTGAAACTAAGTGATTGCAAGTGGTGAAAAACAGTTGAAAAGTAGAGGTTGGCTTATTTTAATTTTTTCCTGAAAACTTATGAATACTGTAGGCAGATGTTTTAATATTCTCTTGATGAAGGAAGGGTGCTTCCGAAACCGGTAGAGTACAATTAAAATTAAAGTGGTCGAAATAAAATTTATATCTTTTATTGTTAATAATCAACACAACAATTAAAACTGCCCAAATCTTATTTTAGAAATGTATTTATTTCCTATTTTTTTTTGGTTCGCGTTGTTATATACTTTAAACATCAAGTTTTAAACTTTTTGCTTTAAGCTTTAAAATTTAATCTTTAAATTTTAAACTTTGAACTTTAAGCTTTAAAGACTTATAACTTCAAACATAGTATCTGATCTGAAGTATGCTTTGTTTCCTTTAAACTTCCTATAGTTGCTGAATGGTATCCTGCAATGCCAACCTAGGTGCATTATATTTTGAAAGAAATATGATTGAAATTAATATTATAATACCTTGCATGTCTAACTAGAGACACCGTCTCAGAAAAGGTCATGACAAGCAAAGGTGGAATATTCATTGAAAGGTCTGCATATGCTATTATAGTTACTATTGTTTTCAAACACTTTGTTTTGCCCTTTTGGTTGTTTCGAATTGCCTTACACGCTCTGCTTGCACGAAGCTAATGGTAGTTAAAAGTTAAAATACACCACAACAATGGTCCTTATTAAAAGTCCTATGGTCAAATAAGTTCGTGACTTTTTTGGGTTTAGAGCGGTCAATTAGGGCCACCCCCCGGAGTTTAGCCGCAGGTCAGGTTAAGCTTGGGGAGATGAATCTGTGGGCTCCTACTTGGAGGGATGCTGGACCTACTACCTATTTACTATGATAGGCAATTATCGTGGGTATTTATGATTCAAAGACAATGGATAATCTTTCCCACACTTTGTGTATTATGTTAGTTTGTAGTTTTTAATTTCTAACAGCTCTCGCACTAGCGTACCCATTATCTTTAAAGTATTGCTCAATCTAAGATTCAATCGAAGACCTAAGCTATATTATAGTATATACTGCAAAAACTCAGCTCGTCTATACTAAAAAAAATGGTTGTTTAAATTTCTAATTCCGCCAAAAAATATTATTGTTAAATGCAACTATTATTTCAAAATTGCTCTTTTTATTGGCTCACATTGATTTGAAAAAGACTTGCATTTACTCGAATTGGAATGAGATTTTACTAAAACCTTGGCGTAACGTGAATCAATCTCAAGCTCGGAAATCTGTTTTTCCTCCTTCATATAATCTGGGCCTCTTCAAGAGCCCCTACCTTAACCCGCCTCACAACAATGACCAAACGGGTGGCGACATAGCTCCCCTGTCTTTACACTGAGTACATACGTAATATTCACAAATAATTTACGCATTTAAAAGCGAATCTTAGAGTTGTGTTACCTTGAGAAGCTTTCTGTAAACAGCTTAATAAACTAAAATACGTAGTTATGATGAATAACAACGTTTTCAGTGAATTATAAATCAATTCTAATTTTTCCTTCTCACTTTCAGGTAATCTCGTGTAATTTATTTCGTTAATTGAATAGCTTTTGAGATTATAGGTAAGTACAGAAAATACAAAATAAAAGTTGAAATATCACGAAACAGCGTAATAAAATCATCGTTTGAAAAGTTTTATAAATAATCTTATTTGACATGAGAATTAAATTTTCACGTAAATTTAATATTCTTTATGTATTTTTAATGTGTTTTGCTTGTGAAGAATTATTTGAAAATTAAAATTACAATACTGTAATTTTAATATTGTAATTGTAGTATTGTAATTTTAATTTTCAAATAATTCTTCACAAGCAAAACACATTCAAAATACATAAAGAATATTAAATTTACGTGAAAATTTAATTCTCATGTCAAATAAGATTATTTATAAAACTTTTCAATTTCAAATTTACGTGAAAATTTAATTCTCATGTCAAATAAGATTATTTATAAAACTTTTCAATTTCAATTTCTAACTTTCTGATTAGTGTATTATGAATAAATCATATTTTGTTTATTTATGAAGATACTGATATCACAAAAACTTGAGTTGAAACATCGTAAAACAGCGTAAAAAACATTACTTCGAATATTATTATTATTATGGCGATATCTTCTTCTTCTTCTTCCTAGCACTATCCCAACTCATTGCCTAGGTAGGCTGTTGGGGTCGGCTCTTCTCGTTCTCAGGTTATAGCTTCTTCGGTTCTGAGTGTCGCTTTCATCTAGGCCGTTTCTTTGTAGGATTTTGGAGCATTGGGTCATCCAGGAGTTCTTTGGTCTACCTCTGGATGACTGTCTTTGAAGCTCTATAGACATTGCCTGCTTCACTGTGTGGTCTGGTGGTCTCCGTCTTATGTGCCCATACCATCTTAACTGTCGTTCCTCTAGCTTACTGTTTATGTCAGTGACACCCAGGCTACCACGAATGCGTGAGCTTTTAATTTTATCTTTTAATGATACTCCTGCCGTCCATCTAAGCATTCGCATTTCTGCTGATTCGAGTTGCCTAGAGTAGGAGTTGTACATAGTCCAGCATTCGGAGCCATACATTATCGCGGGTCTAACAATAGTCTGGTATGTCTTTCCTTTAAGTTTTATTGGCATTTTCGTATTTTATTATGGCGATATAGTTTTTTCAATATAAATTTTTCATTTCATGTAAAATATTTGTATGTACTATTTTTGCTTGTGAAGGATTAAATGAAAATACATATCAAATTGGTGCACGTAGAAAAATTACTATTGCTAATTTTTTAAGAATCTTTTTTCATTTGTTTCTCTTTTATTCATTTATATTAATTTGAAATTTTAAAGACTTTATTTATAAATAAGTTCTGCTGTGTGATTATTATTCCACGTTGGTGTAACTATTACACTAGCGTGTAAGAATACGGTTTTACAGCAGAACCTGTTTATTATAATAAATGAATAAAACGTTTTTATTGTTAATTTAACAATAACATTATTGAATGTATAAACGAAAAAAATAAAATGGAGTTCTATAAATTAAATTTCTAACAATAATTATTAAGAATGTTTTTAAATTATTTGTAATTCCGGTAGAAAACGGAATTTTTGAACCTACGAATGAATTAAATGGTTTAATGATAAACTTTTAGTAAATTACAAATATATTACCGTGATGTCGGAACACGTTTACATGAAAATCCCAATATATTGACTTGATTTTAACCGAAATTACCACACAGACAGAAATCAGTTTAAGAATATCTTCAAATTATTTGTAAATTGGGTAAAAAACGGGATAGAAGGCCGTTTCCTGATATAATTTTAGTAAATTTCTAATATTTCGGAACACGTGTTCATGCACCTGCATTTGCCTTGAAAATGTATAATGACAAAATTCGAAAGTATTATAATTTTTATGAACACGTGTTCCGACATTACGGTAGTATATTGTAATTTACTCAAAGTTTATCAGGAAACCTATTAATTCATCGTTAAGGTCCTAAATTATCGTTTTAAACGGATTACCAATAATTTGAAGAGATTTTTAATAAATTTGCAATACTCGTTTATTTCCGTACACTACTTTGAGAGATTCTTAATAAATTAGCAATAGTCATTTATCTCCGCGTATAATTCAGTCAAACAGATGTAGGTACATTAATTAATTTTATTTTATTTATTAACACAATATCTCAAGTTGATACTGATATAACACAAACTAAGCTGAAATGCCACGAAAAACGTCCAAGTCAAGTCAAATTCACATAAAAAATGCTTAACGCGTATTTTTAAGATGTTTGCTTATAAACTATCCTACTATTGACAATACACATAACCAAGCCAATTCTGACACGCGTGCATTAATTTATCATATTTTTATTTATCTATTAACTTCCGACAAATTTGAACGGAACAAAGGAATGTTGGCTCCTCAGGAAAGCTCGCGTGCTGATTTTCAGGCTTTCAGCATTCCTTTCAGTTGAGTCACTGCTCGCCGGCACCTACTTTACTGACGTACATACATTTACTAACAGCCTGGCCATAGCTTTCCACAGCTATCATTTATATTGGTACTGTACACCCATACCAAAGGGAGTTAGGATATATAAATTGTAACACCAATTTTTTTATCTCCATCACAGCTGTAAATAGTCTTTAATGAAATAAATAAAGAATGAAGAAGAACGTCGAACTTATGAAATTGGACCATTCCTCAACATTCTAGATCAACGAAACTATTTTCAAAGTCATTTCCATCGTAATCCATGGAATTCATATAAATTAATATATCTCAAAAACTGAGATAATAAGGTAGATGAAGCCGGGTAGATCTAGTATTTACAATTTTTATATTTATCTAGTATATTGAAGATTTGCAATAGAATCTTCTAGCAAATTTTATTTGTCGTGACTTGAAGCGACTTTTTCTTTTGTCTCAGCTTTATTAAAGTTTTTATACCTAGAATTAATGCTGACCATGAAATATTATTTGTCTGCGAGATTAATAAATCTTTATTAAATTCGTTATCTGGCAGATTAGTACCTATTACTAATTGCATTGTGTTTGCATAATTAGTTTCCTCCCTATTTATCTTGCGGCACGTGATATATATCACCTTTAACGCAGAAACAAACTATTTTTTCAACGACTGAAAATAAATAAAACGTAAGAAACATTATAGAAAACGTTTCTTCCTCTTCCCATCACCGTACAACCAGGAACTAGTTGGAATGCGATAGAAAACACCGATTGCTAACCTACTTCGACTTTCCCACAATATAAAACTCACAATGGGGAAATTCTTTACTAGGGGTGCTTAAAAAGCCTTACTTAAATACTATTTTCTTTCCAAATGTACGATTTTTTCACATATTTTTAGTATTTTACCAACCTCATGATAGCTTATCCATAGGATACCGTATATTTTCAAGTTATTTACTTCAGACGAAGCAGTACGTAGTAATGCAAAATCATGTGTTTTTGGATTGAATTTTGATCGCTTAGAAATATTTTAGATGCTTCAATTAAATACTGCGAGTAGAACACATCTTTGTCATTGAAAAAAAGAGCATTCTTTTGTAAGCCCAGTATTTTTGTAAGTTTAAAAACTCCTACTTGTGAATCCATTTTCGGTTATGGTTTTCTGGTGCTGTTTTATATTAAGTTCTTTCGAAACATTGAAATATTTGGGCCCGAACTTTGCAAAATAAAATAAAACACTTTTTGGCGATGTTTTTTTTTTTTCCATAAGTGGGTTTGTGAACTTTATGGCCATCTATATAAGGAGTGTTATCAAATCTTACACGACGTGGAGCATCGCCTTATGTAGTCCAAGTTAACTATTCGTTACTTTAACCATAATGCATATTGGATAAGTTGGCCGAGTTTTCTACATATTGCGAGAATTTATTTGTTTATCTATTAATACGTAATTAATCCACATAACGACATTGCTTGACACAAAAATATTATATAAAATAAAAATCTAACTGAATACAAAGTAAAGAGCGCAATGATAAAGATGAAGAGAATGAATTCTATACAGAAGCCAACAAGAGAATTACCCAAAATCCCCTAAATTTTGTCATTTACTCGCCAGATCAGTTAAATATTTCTTCAATTTTGAAGACAATATTAGCAATTTCTAAACGAAAATCTGAAACTTAAAATCAGAAAAGGATACGGTCACATATAGGACTCAAACCCAGGCCCCTTGCCTTGCCGGGGCAGCTGTGCCCCGCTAATATTGTCTTCAATAATTAAATATTACAATTTTAGGTTTTACTCAATAAAGTTATTCCAAAAAATAAATAAATAGATGTGACCGTTTCCTTTTTCTGATTTTTCTGTTTCAGATTTTCGTTTAAAAATCACTAATATTGTTTTCAATATTTAAATATTTTTTCGGTCCAAATACCTATAAGCATACTTTTCTCATAAATCCTGGGAAATTCTTATGACAGTGAATACAAAATGAAATATTGTCTTCAGTGAAATTCATAAGAGAACCAGGATATATTTGATCCCATACTTACTGTTCCGATCGGTGACCGGATAAATCATCAAAATGATAATTTATCACATCTTTAAAAAGTTATATACAGTCATGGAAAGTGATGAAACTAAAACTTTATTAACTGGGTTAAGTAGGTTAGGTTAGTTAAAAAAAGTCCATTTTAATGACTTTATATCAATTTTTAAAAGTGTGTTGAATAGTTAATGTGTTGAGTTAGCATGGAACCGTTCAGATCATATTATAGTGAAGTTATAATCACCGTGTTATAAACTTCTTCGGTTCGTGATAAGAACAAGAAAATATTTTTTTAAGCCCCAAGCAATGACATCAATACTCAACTGCATTATAAGGTCAAACCTAGAATACGCTTATGCTATTTGGTCCTCACACCACCAAAATACACAGAATCACAGGAACAAATTTAAAAAGGCATATTTGTATGAGAATGCATCACTTGGTTTTACTCTCTGCGACCTGATACGAGTCTCCAATCTAAAATATATGGGGCGCTTATAGTAACAACATTTAAAATAATACAATATTTAATTGACAGTCCATACTATATCTTCTGGAAAGTTATCAATTGTTGGTACAGAACAAATACAGCCACGGTCGACCTGCTATGTATTTCACATGGATATTATTGAAATGACTCAAATTTAAAAGAATGAAAATATTGATTTTTTAAATTCCTAACTTATTACATAGGTAGCTTATTGACATTACTTATCGATAACAGAAACGTGGAAAGGAATTTGCTAAATATTATCTAGAAAGACGAATTTTAAAGTGAAATCACAGGATGGTAATCCTTGACAAATATATTAGACGGTTTAAGTTAAACACTAACTTATCAATCTTATCAGTCTTCTGTTTTTTTAATCAGAAGTATTTTTCACATTCTGTTAACAATAAAATAGATATAATATAATTATTCATGTTTTAAGTTTTAAAGGCAAAATATTTCAAAGAAGTATCATCCCCTATGGAAAAGAGCGATTAAGGTACAACAACCCTCGCATTCCTTTTCCATAAAATCATGCATGCTTCATATAATATTCACACTTTGTACGTCAATTTGGTCTAGCATTCCAATCCAATTGCTTTAACCTTTTAACCTGCAACTTGGAAGGAACATGCGGAATGTTATGAATAATTCTTATAATAATCACTACTGAAGTACACATCTTAGAATCGTTACGGCAAAAATTAAACCATTTATACTAACCAACCAACCCAAATAATTGCCTATTGTGAAGAATTGTCTCTGATTTAGACAAATGATACATTATATCATCTATGGCTAGACAACACAGGCCGACAACTCAGAAAAGCTGGATCTTTAGAAAGATAATTAATTCAGCGTAGCGTAGTCCAGTTTTAACTCGACCATTTGGAATTTCATCTACCTGCATATTTGGTTACAAGATGGTTGTCGAGTTAATAACTACCTTTTTATTCCGCCGGAGTTAACGTGATCTTGGTTCTTACTATGAGCAATCGGAAATTAATCTATTATGTTCGTATTAGTATCTCAACGCTTGAACATTTTTGATTAAAAATTGCTGTCCAAATACACAATTTCGATAAGCAATCGACATAAACATAATGTTGTAAGACACTACGCAGAAAAGTTCCACATTGAACTGCGCTGTAGACCGTTACCTTACTATAGCGAACTTAATTTTCTGCGCAGGGTCTTGCAGCACTCTGTTTGTGTTGATTGCTTACCGACCCGTGGGATAAGGGGCTTGGTAGAAATTTTATATTTTTTACATTTTAAGTTTTCCAGTAATGTAGGCCTCACTGGGTGGCTTGCCCGTGCTGAGGCCTTAGTTAGTCATAGTCAATTAGTTTTCATTCGTCCAGTGAATTTTAAATGAACTTAGTTTTAAATTATATGTAATTATTAATTCAACAGAAACATGAATAGGAACCTTATTGACAATTATTTTTTGCAAACATTCTAATAGATTTTTACAAAACGCGCCATACAAATTATTATTTCTTTTCAAGATAACTAACAAAGTATTTCTCATGACCATGTAGATGATTTAGATAACTAATAAAGAATTTCTCATGACCACCATATGCTTTAGATAACTAACAAAGTATTTCTCATGACCACCGTAGATGATTAGAAGGCATTGCATACGTATAGTATACATAAATAGATTTGAATAGCAGCAATAATATTGTGAAAAGGTCGTTATACTTCATTATACAAGGATTATATCTTATCATAATAAATTGTGATTCATCTTTGAATCGCGTAATATCCTCGTAATATATCGATTTTCTTGCGAAAATTCAACAAGAAGCTTTTTAATTTTTCATAAAAAAGAGAATACCGCAAAGAATCTTCTGAGACTACGCAATACTAAGATCCCAAATTGGGATACGTTGTGAGACTGAAATCTTGGGGGAGGGGAAGGAGATGGGGAAGATGAAAAAAGTGGAAAATTGCCTGGCTGTTCAGACCTGGTCACTGAAATCGACTAAAGCCACTTTGAATTCTGAATGGTTGTCTTACACCAGGGCCATACTGAGAGTATCTTCCACTATGAAACGTGCAGCAAATATGCTATATAAATATAATAATTTATATAAATTGTGGAGTTTGTTTTTGTCTCATAAAATCTTTTTATTTGGAACTGACTATTTATCATTATTTTATTATATTATATTAAATATGTCGAAACAGATGTTTATTTGAGGATAATTAATAAGTGACGTTTAAAAAAATTAATTAGATTAACTCGATCCATAGTTACTAGTTATTATCATAAATAGTATTTGTTTTGTGCGCATTCGATAAGTAAGTAGATATCAGTGGCGTGCATGTGTTGTTGCCACCTATGGAATGAAATAAAGGGTAGGTCGCATTCTTTTTTATAATTTCGTAACATTAAGGCCTTGAAAAGGCTGCTTTTAATATTATCTTCTGTAGATGGTTGTGGTTAAGTAAAAAAAAGGATGGTTACAGATTTTATATTTCAATTCGTGTTTTTTAAATGACGCATTACAACATTAACATACAGTACAGCGCCATTTCCAAAGGTAGGCACAGTTATCAGTCAGTGTAGACTGCAAGCCACTGATATATAGAATCACTTCTCAGAAAGATAACATTATAATATGTCTACGTTTCAATCGTTTTTTTTCATCAAATCTCTCCACTTCTTATTTGGTAAAATTACATTGTAGTTCCTCGTTCACAATGTGTTTGGTTCCGCGGGACATTTTGAATGTGAGTACCACAATGGGGACTCAACTGGCGTATGTTGAAGGAGGCTGTTGGTAGGGGGGGGGGGTATGGATAAGATGGGAAAAAAGGAAGGTTGGGAAGTATAATACCTGGATAATAGGTTATTTTCAACAAACATGGCTAAAGCCACTTCAACAACGTTTATATTCAGCATGGTGATCTATCACAAGGGCGATACTCAATGTATCTAACACGCTTACTTCACTTGAAAATTTATCGATACTGTAATTCATATTATTAACAAATATTTAATATCGCATATTATATTTCGTGGCTAAGCCACAAGAAATTTCATTCCAAGAACCACAGTTTCTTGGACTGTAATCATCTAATTTCCGATAATAACAAGTAAAATGATTTAATTCGAAGGGCATCCTAATAATAATGTGGATTAGTTATGCAAATGAAACAAAAGATTATCAAGGATTATAAAGTGCAAATGTGTAAACATTATTATCATTTTATAAAATTCTTTTGTATATTTATTAAGACATTTTTTCAACCTTGAGTTGTCATAACACATCATATTATTAAGAAATAAATATTCAAATTGTATAAATAATTTTGCACTGAACGTTCAATACGCACCTTTCGAGTTTTTATAAAAAAATACTATCGACAGTAAGACAATAACACCTACATAGTGCTTGAGGTGGTTTTGCACAAAAACGGCGCTATACAAATCATACAAATATTATTATCATTATAGTGCATCTAAAGATATTTGGGAAGGGAATCGTCCTGTCTTGTCTTATAAAATAAAGCGTATTCGTAATGTCAATAATTTATTATCATACATGAACTCACAACAAATTAATATAAACTCAGCGACAGCGAACAGTAGGAGTCCTCAGTGTGGACCGAGGATGAAGGTGAATTTCGCTAAAATTCGCGGTCTGCACACCAACCTAACTCCCATCCACCACCACCTTCTCTCACAAAATCCCCATCTCCTCTTCCTTACGGAAACACAGATTGCCGAGCCCCCAGATACCTCCTATCTGAACTGCCCAGGATATCATCTGGAAAGCCTTTTCAGGCCCAAAGGAGGTGTCTGCCTTTACAGCCGTGCTGACATCAGCTGCGCTCGTCTCGCAAATATCGAGAGCGCAAAACACGAAGTGTTATGGGTACGTGTGGATCTCACCGGTATGATGAGAATTTATGCGTGCCTATATCGCTCACCAAACCTTGCCGAATCAGACACTGTTGAGTTGTTTAAATACTTGAGTGACACTGTAGATATTCTCTTGCCCCGTTACCCATCAGCCGAGTTTGTAATCCTGGGGGACTTCAATGTTCATAATGAACAATGGCTGAAGTTCTCGGGCCCAACAAACTCTGCCGGTAGATCTGCGGAATCCTTTGCCTTTATCCATGGACTAAGCCAACTCGTAGAATCTCCGACCAGAATACCAGACATCCCATCACATCGAGCCAACCTACTCGATTTGTTTCTCACTAGTGAGCCACTCGGGTACAGAGTGGAGGTGACAGCGCCCTTAGGATCCTCTGACCACTGCCTGATTACCACCTCTGTCCCATCCTCCATGAACCGTCAACCCGACAAACATGTAAAGAGGAAGGTATGGCACTACAGGGCAGCAAAATGGGACGGCATGCGGTCTTTCTTCGGCGCCTTTCCTTGGAGTACTGTATGCTTTAGCTCCGAGGACCCATCAATTTGTGCACGCGAGGTAGAAGAAGTAATCACATCAGCAATGGATTGCTACATTCCCTTCTCCGTCAAATCCTCTGGAGCGGGCACAAAACCGTGGTTTGACCATCGCTGTGCTGAAGCTGTCAGACTCAAAAATACGGCTTTTAATGCACTCCGGAAGATTAGCTCCATGAATAACCTTTCGGAATACCGAAAACGGGCAAGGGATTGTAAGAGAGTTCTAAATAGAGCTAAGAGCGATCACGACCAGAGAATTGCGAAAAAGCTGGCTGACTGCCCCACTGGTAGCCGTGCTTTCTGGTCACTCGCTAGCTCGATCGGAAGAAATTTCTGCAGAACCACTTTCCCACCTCTGACCAAGCCTGATGGTCGGCTGGCTAACTCAGCCCGCGAGAAAGCTGAATTATTAGGCAAAATTTTCGCGGAAAACTCAACTCTTCAAGATAACGGAGAGACTCCCCCTTCCATTCCGCACTGCGGTTTTCAAATGGAGGAACCGAAGATCCGGAACAGAGAGGTTCTCCGAGTCTTGAACGAGCTGAAAGTCGACAAAGCCAGTGGGCCGGACGGAATACCTGCCTTGGTCCTCAAGAGGTGTTCTGCAGAAATGACTCCAGTGCTCGCGAAATTATTTAGGCTCTCTCTCAAAGGTGGAAAGGTGCCAGATCTTTGGAAAAAGGCAATCGTCCACCCAATCCCAAAAAAGGGAGACCGTTCCGACCCTTCTAACTACCGCCCCATAGCCATCACTTCCATACTCTCGAAGGTATTAGAAAGGGTGGTTAACAACAAATTGCTCACATATCTCGAGAATAACAATATCCTAAGCGATCGGCAATATGGATTTCGTCGAAACCGATCGTGTGGCGATCTACTCGGATATGTAACGCATATTTGGGGGCGGTACATGGAACGTTTTGGTGAAACCCAAACCGTTGGGTTGGATATCTCCAAAGCCTTTGACAGAGTCTGGCACCGGGCGCTTATCGGGAAATTACCATCGTATGGGATCCACCCAACCCTGCATAGTTGGATTGCGGACTTTCTGAGGGGAAGAACAATTTAAACCGTGGTTGACGGTTCTTCTTCCTCACCGCGCCAAATCAATGCGGGGGTGCCACAAGGATCTGTGCTGTCTCCGACGCTGTTTTTATTGCACATCAACGATCTCGTTGAATGTGCACCAATTCACTGCTACGCTGATGACAGCACCGTTCACGAGGGTTATCTTTTTGACAGGCCCCCTTCCACCTATGATGTCCGAACAGCTCGGGAAGTTTTGAAGCGAAAAATTGACCACCACCTAGAGATGGTTCGTGCCTGGGGTAAGGCCAACTTGGTCAGTTTCAACGTCTCAAAAACCCAAGCGTGTCTGATTTCGGCAAAGAGGGAGATCAATGACTGTCTGGTGCAATTTGATGGGAGCACTCTCCCCAATAAAGACTCCATTGAAATGCTTGGAGTTACTATATCAGACCAGCTCAAGTATCGGGGATCCATAGAAGCCCGAGTAAATCAGGCCTCCAAAAAGTTGGGCGTCTTATACAGGGCTAGGAGATTCTTCACCAGTGACCAGCTGCTGACCCTGTACAAGTCTCAAGTCCGCCCAACTATTGAATTTGGGAGCCAACTTTGGGCTGGTGCCCCAAAACACTTGATAAACCTGCTTGAGTCTGTGCAAAGGAGAGCGATCCGTCTGATTGACAATCCGTTGTTAACAGACCGATTGCCTTCTCTGATGCATAGACGCAATGTAGGCATGCTGTGTCTGTTCTACAGGTATTTCAATGGAGCCTGCTCCAAGGAGCTAGCAGCATTGATTCCTGATTTACCGGTGCACGTGCGTGAAACTCGACGGACACGAACTGAACACCCGTTCACGGTTGACGTTGGCTTCATGAGAACGGGCCGTTTTTACGACTCGTTTTTGTGTAAGTCGGCTCGTATGTGGAACGAGCTACCGGCATCTGTTTTTCCTCCCTCCTATAATCCGAGCCTCTTCAAGGCCCGCATTAACAAAACCCTTCCTACAGCCCCTACCTTACTCCGCCTCACAACGCCGCCCAACCGGGTGGTGACATAGTTCCCCTGTCTGTGCACTGCACAGGCAGGGAGACTCTTGTGAGGTGTCACATAAAAATAAAAAAAAATACATTTTGCAAGAGTACTTGATTGGTAATGTAAATACCTACTTATTTTGCATTTCATTTCATTTCAAGATAGTGACCGTTTCAATGGTTCAGTAAAACATCTTTTTTCATACCTAAAATTGTCATATTAGTACTTACTTATTAGCATTTTTTTAATATTATGGTACTTACCTGCCTGGAGAAACTTTTAAAAAATATTTTTTTTAAAGTGTGGTTTCATTGGAAAATTGTGTAATTACTTTTTAAACTTTAAAAATGTACAAAAATTTACAGTTACTGTTAACAGAACTAAGTATAATGTTTGTTTTCGGAAAAACCTTGCAAAAATAACCTTCCTGAAACAACAAAAAATTGGAAGTTTTTTAAAAATTTTATTTGAATGCAAATAGGTTGGTACGCAATGAATGACTTGTTTTGAAAATGTTTTCAATTTAAATGTCGCTAAATATATTACTATTTTATACGTTCTTCGAAAGTGAGAGAACCTCATTCCTAATCTATCAATTCTTTTGCTTTGACTGTTATGGATCACCCGAAACCTTTGTTTAAAACTATTGAGCAAGAGTTGTCAGTGAAAGCTATGCGTTAGTTCGATGTCAAAATAATGTAGGAAAACATTGGATTCTTTTTATCGTCAAGGCCATGTTTGTTAATATTAGTTGACGTATTTATTAATGCATTAAGTTTTTATTAGGGTCCCATCTGCGTGAATTCGATGGAACTCCTTTGAATTTAACGTATCAAAAATCAAAACGACAAAAAAACACTGTTTAAGTAAAATACAAAATATGTCTGCGTTGCCATGGTGGGAGGATTTTTTCCAAATATTAAGGTAGTAACGTAGATAAAGTACCATGGATAGATAACTGGCAAAAAAATCATGTACGAATGTTGGACACCAATTGGGGTATGTTGTCAGGCTGAAGGGACGGAAGCAAGGGAAGGATATGGGGAAGATGGAGGTTGAGAAGTAACATCTATTCAGATCTTTTCACAAAAGACGGCTAAAGCCATTTCAGTCAATTTATCGACCAGGGCGATACTGAGAGTATCTACTACTCCATGTTTTTTCCCTCCTTTTATTCCTTTCCTTATTATTTTCGCCTTCCAATACTTCCTTTACGTCATGGGCGTCATAATTCCGCTGGCTCCCAACTATGGGGTAAAGAAGAATACTCGAAGTGACTTACATACAAATTTGAATGGAAAGAAATATCACCACTGACTTACTACCTATTGGTTCTAGATCGTTCAGCACGAGCTCTGTCTTTCTTACACCTGCCTGAAATTGTATATCACCACCCCGTTTGAATTTTTTAATCAAGGTGAAACATAATTTAAATGGAAATATAGGCCCAAATATGCCTTACATTTACATCAAAAAACACGCCCACAAGACACTTATTTTATACTTCTTTATTCTATGCTCAAATATTTTTCGTATTATATACATAATTACAATTTAAGGTAAAACCTGGGAGTCCATTATATTTTTTTATTAAAATGATGTTTTAAAAACCAACATTATATTATTATTTTGTGTATTTTTTGTGCTATCTTCCTAAAGCTACAATAAGAGGCGCTACTACGTACTAGTTTCTCGTTGAAATTTGTTTCAGTATTAGAACGCGATAAGCGGTGAGCGTAGATATGATTCGGTAATTTTAGTTAGAGCATTGGGAGAGTTGTTGGTTCGTTGGAGGTAAAAAAACGGAACCAATATGATTGTTTCATGTCTCATTTAAATATAATACATCAATGGCTATCTGCAGTTTAAATCTGTCTTTTTTTCTTTCTGATTATATAAATTATAATATATGCTTAAATGCACCATAAAGGCCGTGACAGATGACGCTATAAGTTCAGAGAATTTTATATAACTACATATTGCTCGCCATACAATCCCATCACCTGTCACACCTAAAAAGATAATAATATTAATTAATTAAGTTGCAGTTTTACAAACGGTTGTTTTAGCGATTAAACAAATACTAAACATATATGCACGCAAATTTATTAAATTGATGACAAATTTACGCATGAAATGAGAGTTATAAAAGTGTATTATTAGCAATAAAGCAAGTTATTTTCATCGTTCATTTACCAACAAAATGTTTCGAAAATACGTATTTATTTAACGCATCAAATCGTCAATAAGTTTTGTTATCGTTATCTTTATCGTAACAAGTATTTTTAAATCCCATTTTTTGCTTAGAATTGGTAACTCCCCTTAATGAACTGGACCTACGTAAGTGCATTCGAGATACGATCTATTTGTCCGTCAAAGACAATGAGAATAATGCGTCGACTTTATGTATTTATTGCATTTACGCTTGGTGGAAATATATATTAAACTCCTTGCATTTACGGTTCTGAGTGCTGATTGAAAGTGTTTGGTTTTACGACCATCTCAATAATATAGGCTGCTAAAACAATCGGATATTATTATTACGTGTTATGTAACATGTTGTATTGTGTAACAAATGCCTATGAGTACGCTATTGTTTACGAAGGTTTTATTATTTTTAGGTAATCCCGCTGAATGTGCAATGCACTAGCGATGGGCGCAATCGATCAATGATCGATCATTTTTACAATATAATACATAGACAATTCGATTCTGTCCTATTTGGGTTGGACAATATCTCGTATCTCGATGTCAAAATTCATCCGAAAACACGATCCGAGACAATCGTTTTGAAACTTCACAATTTATTCGAAAACGTAAATCGAGACAATCGTTTCTTCTCTTCGAGATAGGTATATAGGTACTTCAAAAATATTTCAGATGGCTTGACAATCGACGTACATTGTGTTACCTACTTCCCACTAACCATATGATTTTAGATTGTGCGAATTATTCTTTGCTAAAATTTGTCAATGTTAGGTATTGTATATTAGGTTTTTTAAAACGATATTATCTAAGAATCGAATAAGTTATTTTAGGTAACAATTTACGATACCAGAACATTTTATGTTTGCACGTAAAAGATAGCATTCTCAATATTGATAAGTGTAAATGTAGTGATAAATGGATACATTAAATAGAACTGTTTTCGTGAAAAAACGCCACAATTTACAAGCTACTATTAACACATATTTTGAGATTATGTAGAATGCATTTTTGTCTTGTGTAAAAAATCTATCGGACTTACGTATATTCGGTTTTTGTTTAGTGTCCAAGTTTTTATGTCCGTGGGGATAAAGTGTTTTGACTGTTTCTCTTATCGATTAATGAATTCACGGACTATCTCTTCTACTCCTTATAATTCGAGGATGGGGTATTCGATTATAATACTATTTTGAAATCAGTGTTCTGTAACTGCAATTCACGTTTCAAAATCAGTACAATAAAAAAACCTTCTTACGCATTGCATTTTCGGTTGTAGAATTTAAGATATGGCGTAAATTGGTATTGAACCCTTCTTCAATATTAAGTTGCTAGTTAACAATAAACAAATGTAATTATTTCAAGTTTATTAAAAATATATTTTTTTTTAATACACCTTGCAAAAATGTTGCCATACCAATGTATAATAGGGAACCCAGCTATAGTTAGTTGCAATAAAACGTTTATCATTGAATGTATTTGTGCATTGGTTTACGCTTCCACCGGTGAGGAACAGCCCTTTGTCTTGTTTACGCCTACTTATTGTTACTAGTGGAAGAGGGATAGCAAGTGTATATTATGCTTTTAAAGGAATATTGTTATGAAGTTCTATTCTGTCCTATTCATATTAGTTCATTCGGTTGCATGATATCGAAGGTGAAATAATCGTTTTCATTATTTTAAATTCGCATCGACTACGTATAATGCTATTAAATATAAGATACAGATAATGGCTTATGTTGATCATCCATGCACATATCTATCAATATAGAGAGTTCAAAATATAAATTAATTTATCCTTATTGTGACTAGCGGAAAAGGAACAGCAAATTTATAATATGTTCTCTGTGCTCAAATATTCTAAGAGCGCATATGTTGTCATCGTTTATTACGAATTTGAATTCAGTACATTAGATTATCTTGCGTTGTATATTGCTTTCGAATTTAATGGAACTCATATGAATTTATCTATCAAAACGACAAACAACACTATCTATGCAATATACAAAATGTAGTGGAATTTTTTCCAAATATTGATAACATTTTCGATACATTTAATTTTAAGCAAAAGCGGGCGTTCTTGCGAAATTGATACACAAATGTCCTAAAGCGGCCGCTACACTACTCGCTTCGACGCTTCGACGAAGTCCTCGACGAAGTTCGAAGTGCGTGCCCACACACTCGTGTACTTCGCGAGTAACTCAGTCCAACCAGTCAGTGATTGGTTTATTTATGCCGTGACGCTTCGAGTCCTTTGACTCGGGCGCATTTACCGACAACAATCGGAAGTCTTGCGAAGCGAAGCGAAGATGCCCGAAGCGAAGCGAAGTTCGTGCCCACACTATCGTATTCGGTCAACTTCGATCAACTTCGCGAGTAGTGTAGCTGGGCTATTAGATTATCAAAAGATAGGTAAAGTTGGGACTACGGAGTAATGACTGGCGAAAAAATCATGCACGAGTGTAATGAATGTGTTGATGTCATCAAAGAAATATTTTTGTATTATTTACATGATAACAATTTAAGGTAAACCTGGGACTCCATTATAGTTTTTTTTTATTAAAATTATGTATTAAAACATACATTGTATTATTATTTTGAATAATTTTTAATGCTCTCTGCATAGAGCTTGTTCCACTATTGGAACGTGATAAGCGGTGTGCGTAGACCGGATTCGGTAGTTTTAGTTACAGCGTTGTGAGAGTTGTAGTTCCGTTGGTGGTAAAAAAGCGGAACCAAGTTTTTCTATTTATGTCTCATCTAAATATAATACATCAATGGCTATCTGCAGTTTAAATCTGTTTTATTTTTCTTTCTCATTATATAAATTAAAATATACCTTTTCTTAAATGCACCTAGAGGATGACAGATGACGATATAAGTTCAAAGCGTTTTATATAAAAACATATTGCTTGCCATACAATTCCATACAGACCTGTCACATCTAAAAATATGATGTGTTCTCGTAAGTGTGGGCGTGGCGACGATGTGCGCTGTGATCTGCTAGCCAGGCATCTGTCAACGTATCAGATCCTATATAAAGAGATGATATTCCGCGGCAGTTCCTTAATTGATCTGGCCCCTCTCCTGAGTAAGCTTATAGAGTAGTATGTCATGCCCAAATTATGCGTGCATAAAATAGCGTAATGTGTCTAAGGTTTTATTTATACCTACCACGTTTTATATCCATTTTTTGTTGTTGTTGTATAAACATTTAAACCTTTTTTATTGTTCTCTCTATGCACTATATCATGTAAACTGTAAAAAGTATGTAAAATCCCATAAGGACGTTGATGATTAATAAAATTTAAAAAATATATCTTTATGTGTGAAATCTTTATACAAACAAAACATGGCATGGCGGGAATAGAAGAAAATAAGAGTTTTGTAACAATAACATGTAATAGATATTGTATATCACAATCATGATACCTTAGCCGGTCAGGGGTAGTCAATGTGGTCATTAAGATGTCCCCGCTACGATGGTGTGAGGGGTTGCCAAGGGCGGTCACGGGCGGTCAGGGGTGGTTTAGGGTCGTATAATTTTACGATGTATCCGATATAATGGGAAAACTGAATGCGGCAAGTAAAGTGATTCCTAAAAATTACTATTTGAGGTGTGATGCTACAAAAATAAACTAATGGTAGTTTCCAATAAAGCAATTGAAACAAAGGTTTTCTTTTATGCAAGTTACACCTGTATTTTGTTTTCAACTGAAAACCGTAGGGAGTATTCATGATTTTAATAATGGTGAGTTATTACTTATATCGGCCTTCGTGGAAGAGGAGTAGGGATCTACAATAAAAGACTAGCAATCCGGAGGTCGCGGGTTCGAAGTAGATTTTGGTTTATTTATTTGTATTATTTCAGAATTTATTAGTTTAAAAAATATTTAATTATAAAAATTAGTTTATTGGAGAAACTGCATAGGCATAGTGTATAGTTGGGTATAATTCATTTTTATAATTGCATTGTTGTGTAGTTATTTGTTACAAATTCTTGATAATCGAAGCCTTCTGCATCATTTTCAACTATAGGTATTACAGATTATTTTATGATAGCGCTCTATATTATAGAAGTAATATTCATGTTATTACCTTGTTACATGAATTACCTATTTGTTTATGATATTAATAATTTATTACACATCCGTGCGATCATGTTTCATAAAGATTTACTGTAATAAAGTTAAGTGCGATGTGCGCATTAAAATACTTAATTGTATGGTATGATCTTTTTATCTTAAAACGGAAATGGCAAAATTCTTTGTTGAATTTCACCGATTCAAACATTATTTCACCTCCAATTTAAGGGCACCGCGTGGTTAAAGCAGATCATGTAAAGCATGAAATTTAATATAAGAAACGTTATGTAAGCCCTTTTTATTCAATGGCACTTTACTTTGGATTTAGCAGCCGTGTGGTGAAGATTTCGCGGTCGTGATATTTCTACGAATATTTTGCTTGCGGTTTTGGTGAAGATTTATGAGTTTCTTTATGATTTTTCAAATCGAGTATCCGTCTGCGTATAAGATCGTATGAACACTATAACGACCGTGTACTACTCCATACCTATAAAGACCGCGACCGTCATATTGACGGCTGATCACATGTGAGTGCAATTTTTGGTATAATATAAAATAAATAAAACAATAATTAATGAAATTGCTACTTTATTTAATTATCTACACATTTGGTAGAATATAATAAAAAAAAAACATAAATGAAACAAATATTCGGTAACTTGAAATACCTACGTGAGCAGAAATCAAAATGGGGTAGAATACTAAAAACTGACACCAAAAGCCAGTGACCAATCGTACAGATCGAGTTCAAATGATATGCGATACCGAAATAAATAGACAGACAGATTAGTACTATTATTTTGCGAGGTGGAATGGGTATGCTGTAAATTGGAGGAAAAAATGTTAAAAACAAAATCAGCTTAGTGGCACTAACCGTCACATTGACGGCGGCATTTTTTGTAGGAATAAATCATTATATTTAAAAAAATATATAAGATAGGTTCCTGTTTTATTCACCATAGTCGTTTAATCAAGAATCATGAAAAAAATGAATTCAATAAACTTTAACAAAATGGTGACCGGATAAATCATCACAATGATAATTCATCTCATCTTTAAAAAGTTATATAACGTCATGGAAAGTGATGAAACAAAAACTTTATTAACTGGGTTAAGTAGGTTAGGTTAGGTTAGGTTATTTTTTTTTTCAACGTTTCTAATGACTTTATATCACCTTTTAAAAGTGTGTTGAATTGTCACCGCGTTGAGTTATCATGGAACCAACAAAATATCACATTACATCGGGCAGCCGTCAAAATGATGGCTACGGTCTTTCTAGTGTTAAGCTATCTCTCTTTCTAATAAAAAATATCTGCACGTTACAGAATGAAAGGTTGTTACGGAGTGGCAGAATCATACAGTTTAAAATAAAATAAAATTGTTTGCAGCATAATATACAAAACATACTTACATGTAATTAATGTGTATGGAAATACTACATTCGTATTATTTTCCGGTGATTTAAGTTTTTAAGTAATGGTGAAATTTCCCTGCTTATTCTGTAAAATTATTATATTATGAATTTTATTGCTTGCTATTCTTCCTGGTTGTTATATATAATACATTGGTGAAAAAAAGTTAAAAAAAACACTTTCCATCACGTCATTTAGCTACATATTTTTAAATACAACCTATTATATACTTAGATATTATTCCAACTAACTAACTAACCATCACGCCGTTTCCCCGCAGGGGTTGTCAGAGAGGACGGACCGCCAAACATCTCGGTCTTGGCACACACTCCTTGCCTCATTCACATTCATACATCGTCTCATACATACTCTTCTATTGTTCTGACTCTTGACATGGCCCGACTCAAGTATCTGATTCACTTGGTCGTGCCATGTCTTCCTCGGGCGTCCCCGACTTCTACTACCATTCACATTTGCATCGTATATTCTCCTTACACTCCTTTCTTCGCTCATTCGCTCTACATGCCCAAACCATCTAAGCGTCCCTTTCTTGATCTTACTCATTACGCTTACATCAGCCTTGCACTCTTTGCGGATATCCACATTCCTCACACGATCATACATGGTTTTACCACACATACGCCTCAGGGATCTCATTTCAACAGCATTCAATCTACTCTCATCCTTTCTTTGCCAGTTCCATGCCTCACTTCCATACATCAGGGTAGGTACCAGCTATTATTCCAACTACTTTCATTAAATGTGTAGAATGCTTATAATCTGGATAGTTAAAATAAAATAATTTAAAAACCTGTACCTACTTTAACAGGTGTCTACAACATGTTCTGAAAAATAGATCTTAACTGTTTGGTTAAATGTTTTTACCTACATATGCGTAAAATACAATATTTTGTACGTAATATAGCTCATAATAGCATGAAGCATTGGGTCAATTCGAGTTTTGCAACACAACGGTTATAAGACAATATAACCAATATAAAACAATTAGTTATTAGTTAATGTTAAGTGTAAATCTTATGTGACCTACCAGGTAAGTATGGTACTGTATATTATCTCCATAATATATATAGTTAGTTTTCGCACTACTTTGTACATTGCGTTTTTGTCATGTCACACGATTTTAATAGGTTTTTTTATAGTTGCATATCATATAATATATATAGGAAAATTATATATTTTTAACATTCAAATTTATTAATTTACTTTCGTTAGTTCGTTAGCAAAGATATTAGAAGAACATATTAGAAGAACGAGATGTGCTATGAGCAGTTCATACTGTGTGGAATTGTTTTGCCCAGTGTCGCCGGTTTTGTTCACCAATACTACTGCAAACCTTCGCTTACGCTAAGGTATCCGCACTAATACATAGAACAGATTTCTGTGCGTACACGTCCCGATAGAATTCAAAGTACCCTAATTAGGTAGTACTCCGCCTACGGTCCGGCGGCCAACATAGCATATCTCGTTCTTCTAATAGCTTTGTTCGTTAGATACAATTGTGTAACCTGTGTATATTTTAATTAATTATTTAGATCAATAGGCAGTGTGATTTTTACATGTCCATTTTTACATACAATTAAAAAAAGTTTAATTTCGTAATTAATTTTAGGTGTCGTGCTGCGTATACATACGCGAGTTGAACTGCCGAACTGAACCCTAAATTATGGGAAAGGAACTAGTAACCGCAATTGGTGCGAAACGCGTTTGCAGTTGCTTAAAAATTTTGGCTTGGCTCGCTAAAGTTTTGTCGTAGTTTTTTTTAAGTTACTTCGGACGTTTTTTTAAATTTATTTAGTCATTATTTTTATAAGTAGCATAAGATTATTTCGGTGTTTTTTTTTTAATAACCTCAACTCACATCCTAGAATAAAAAATATTATTATTATTATTATGTAAATTTCGACCAACATATAATCACGTTTAACATATCCTGCATATAATCCATTAGTTTCGTTCCGTGACCATATTTTTAGGGGCTTATAAAAAATTCTTAAAGTGAATTATTTTTGGGGTCTTATGCCGTGTGCGCTACCTCCTTCGTTTAGCCAACGTTTTGGACAGCATTACTGTGCCGATCATCAGGGTTCAGGTTCTGGTTCAGTTACAGGATCATCTTTTGTATTTATGAAGTGAAATGAAAATATTATCCATTGAAGAATGCACATTATAACCATCCATTAGTATTCTGGGCAATGAGAAATACATGTTATGGTAGTTAGTCCCAGAAAAAAATTTCTGCCCTGAAAAAAATACCGTTTCTAGTAATCTGGTATTGGTGGAAACTTGATGGCATGTGGAACGAATGAGCGAAGAAAAGAGTGTAAGGAGAATATATGACGAAAATGCGAATGGTAACAGAAGTCGGGGACGACCGAAGAAGACATGGCACGATCGAGTGAATCAGATACTTGAGACAGACCATGTCTAGAGTTAGAATAATAGAACAGTATGTATAAGACGGTGTATAATTGTGAATGAGGCAAGAAGTGTGTCCCAAGACCGAGTTGTTTGGCGGTCCGTTCTCTCTGCCCAACTCTGATTAGTTAGTTAACATTTTGGAGATATTGCCCAAGTGTGATTTAACGTGAAATTAATATATTGAGCAATGCATTGCTATTGCTAATATCTTTCTCTGGCGTCTCCGACTTCTTCCATCATTCACTACAGCGTACCACAATATTATTGTTAAAAAACTACATTACATCGTCTTTAATTCGACACCGTCATAGACATATGAATATTAGTAGACCTGCCCTAAGTGATTAAAAGCGTATTATCCCCACTCCCCATACCGGTTCCATTGGAGCCGGCTGTGCTCGCGTATGGCCTCAAGTGAAATTTGAAAACGTGACGTCATCATTCTTGTGCGAACTATGGTCGAGGCATCATCGGTTCATTTTACGAAATAACACGGCAAAATGCTGACTTGTACTATGAAAACTTGTAAAAATAGATGTGAAAAAGAGAATAAACCCAATTGTCGTATTACATTCCATATATAAGCATTATTTTACTTTATTTTAAGCATATTCACATCGTATAATATGAATCAGTTGTTACTATCACATCGAGAAACGTCTGGACGCGAAACACAAAGCTGGTTGGTTGCTGGGAAGTAAATTATGAACATTTATAAAAGTGTCTTAACTAAATACTTAAACGAAATATTCGACTCTGAAAATGAACCGAATTTTTTTGCCGAATTTGGACTTCGCAAATTTGTTCATAACGTGGCGAGTAATTTGCGCTCCCATGTAAAAATGTCTATTCATTCCAAAGCAGATTTTACTTTTAAGAAGTAAATGGTGATATTATAATGCGAGATGCCTATTTACTGTCAGATTGATTTATTGACGAATCACAGTCAGCTTCACTCCCTTCGTTCTTCAACAGTTGATTTTACCCCTCGCCATTATCTTCTCGTCTATTAATTCCTATGTCTGTGGACACCGTAAATCATTCCGAGGGAGAAATACTGCGTTAGTTAAAAAGTATTCCCGGCGTCCTCGACTTCTTCTATCATTTAAAAAACATACGCAGATTAAATTTCGTTACATTAAGATTCTTTGTGGTAACAATGATAGAGCACGTACGTGGCGTTAATTTATAAACGTATGAATTAAATACATGTAAAATTACACTGAAAACACATTTAAAATAAAATATTAAACAAATTAAATACGTTTCGATTAAGCGCCAGTACTTTGGTTGCTTCTTAAGAGATAATTACGATTATTAATGGCTTTGAGAGATAATTACGTTAAGGTGCTATCTGGTAGGAACCTACCCCAACTGATAACATTCCTGAATACCCGTACTGAAATATCAACCCTTAGTGCGTAATATGAAGCGCACCTGTGTAAAATAGCCAAGTATTTAATTTTTCAAAAGTTGTAACTTATATTGAATTAGCTGACGTGTATCGGGGGTCGCTGGGGGTTATCCTTAGGATACATACTTATTTCTGTAGGCCTTTTAAAGATATACAATTTCGTAGTACATTATTTGTATGTATCCCATAAGGTTTAGCCAGCCTTAGCAATGTAAGCAATGCAAAGAAATTCTCTAAATTATGTGCAAATCCTATCATTTTCCCTTGTGTAGTTTAGAAGAAGTAAGCTCACTAACATACAGACGGGGATAGAGACTTTATTTTATACTATTTAGCGATGAACAATAATGGCAAACAGAGAAAATTGTTATATAGGTATTATCATTATTACGGTTTTATAATCATATTTTTATCCGCATTCAACCCTTAGGTTCCTAAATGTTAACAGGTTAACAAAGGACGACATTGGATTCGTCTTATTGCCCATTGCAATGTGACTGATATGGTTGAATACGTTCCCAAGGTGAGGACAGGGCCGACTTAGAACAATTGGAACCACAAAATAAAAGTTTTTTTAACATTAAAAATTACTTAATTTAAAAAAAACAGTGTAAGATAGTAATTAAAATCTGTGATAATTTTTTTTAATCTGATTACCGCACAAGTGTCCCAATTGCTCTCAACTGTCTGAGGCCAGTGAGACTATTGTATCCCCAATTGGGGTATGTTCTAAGCCTGAAGTGTGGAGGGAAAAATATGGGAAAGAGTAAGGTGGGGAAATACCTCGCTATCTGGTCATCGAACACAGCTAAAGTCATTTCAAGAAACGTTTCAAATCTTATTGGTGTTCTTTCACCAGGGCGATACTGAAAGTATCTACCACCCTAGAACGTGCCGCATATACACAATATATTATTTTTGACGAATTAACTGTGAAATATCACAAATTAATCAAATGAAATTTACGTGCAAATAGATTATTTGCATCATTTTTTTATTAATTATAGTTTGTCTTTCACAAATAAAAGTTTCAATTCAGTTCTTATTGGAAGGACCATATCTCAGATTTCGTATGAACGCCTTCTTCCTCCTGTTAAACAAACAAAAAATTTCAATCAAATGTTGCCACTGGGTCCAACCTAGCGGATCACGTGATACGCCCTCCGTCTCGTTCCAGCAGCACAATACACACGAGACAGAGCGCTTATCACGTTATCCGTTGCGACATGTGATAGTGGGATCAGTGGCGACGTGTGATATTTTTTGGTAAAAATACATATCGTCGGACAGCAAAATGACCTTTACATTTTAAATTTGTTGTTGTGCTCAGGAATAAGTGGTTAAAATATTTCGGATACGTATGTGCTGATACAACCTGTTTTTTTATTTATTAAAACGAGATAATGAAGATACCAAATAAACAAGGTTTAAGCGTTATTTTAATTTTTTGGATTTGAAGTAAAGATCGGTGATCCAAACGTTAGGGGGGTTTTTTTACTAAGAGGTTCACATTTTTACCGAAAGTTGTGAAAGCAGCGCAAGTGCACTCTGACCTTAGAACGATGAATAAAGCTGTAATGAAGTTATCCTTCTTACAAATAGTTTGGCGAAAAAACCCTCAATTTATATATCATTAAATATGTACCATTTTGGGGCTCCTAGTCAATGTAGAGCCCTGTTTCTGCGCCCACGCGGTGTACTGGTAAATCCGTCCCTGTTTGAGGGTGCTGAAGTTTTTGCTCCCAAAACCCCAATTATGTGATATTTGCCCGCCCAGAAATTATGTTTATATTTTTAAATGTACATTTATATAAGGAAGGTTTTTGATCCCTTGATACAGAGGTCACCTCGGCTGCTGGAAGAAATACGTATGTTTTATATTATTACTTATTATTTATGGATTGCAGATGCTCTAGGTTAAAGACTTGGTTAAAGACCATTCAGAATCAAAACGTTTCTTGAAATGGCAACCTTGTTTAATTAACATATCTGAGAACAATATCTAGAATTACTCTACTACCGTCATAAGCAAAAAGGAGCTGAAAATTTTTAACTGTCACATTCTGATAACATATTTATGTTCACATTAATGACATCAAGTGCAAATCACTTAAAAAATGTGATTTATGCACAGAATATGTAAACCTTTCAAAGACTCTCAATCAATTATAACCCTTTACTGTGCCTTAATGAGAAGTAAACTTGAATATAAATGCACTATATGAAATCCACATTACTATAAATATGAAAAAAACGTAGAATCGATAAAAAAAGTCTTTCAAGTGTGGTTCAAAATTTTTTACATCTTACGACGAACGTTTTGAATAGTTTAAGATTAATACACTTAAAATTAGAAGGCAGCTGATTGATCTAATATGTTTACCCAAAATAATTCACGGCCATCTTGATGCTGCATTATGTCTTAGCAATGTTGAAATGTATGTTACCAATTACCACTGTTTAAACGCCATAGCATGTTTCACCTATTCAGGTGTGGAATGTATTCACATTCAAAAATAATATTACCTACTTTATCCCTTTGACCAAAATGTGCCCACAATATAATAAGAAAGAGTGTGCTGAAGTAGACATTTTCGTCAATACGCATTCAGAAACATTGTTCTGCTATTGCTTAAAAATTAGTTGCCTGATTATATTATGTATTACTTGCGTCTCTATTTGTGTCTCTTACTTTTTTGTACCATTTGAGTGAGCTTACATATAATTTTATAATTTTGTAAATTTATTTATATTTGTTTTATATTTTAATAGTTATTTAGATGTATGAAAAATAAGGTATTTAAATTTCTGTATTAACTGAGATTTTAAACTGGATTGTTCACACGTAAGTGAGATCGTCTGTAAAAACTCAGTATAAATATATAAATAAATACATGTTCATCGACCCATTACAATAAAACGAATATCAGAATATGATCGTTGGAAATTTCCAGCTGTCTCTCTACTTGTGACGGAAGAATAAAACAATCTCCCAAAAACTTTAATTATTTTAATTTTTCAGAGACTTGTGGGAATTCATTCGCCAATAAGTTGCCTATTTCCACCCCAAATTGATAAAAACACTTTGGCAACAATACTATGTCTTGACCGAATCCATTAGAGGTTCATAAGGGATGATAACTCGATTACGAGGTCCCCGACGGCCCCGACCCGTATCCGGCACGTGTCCGATGCGGCGACGGACGACAATAATTACGTGGTTTACCTCGTTATGTGAGTCGTCATTAAGTTTTATGCATTTTATGCCGTTGCGCACTGCAACGTCTGACCGGTACTTTATTTATATCATAACTTTTGGTAGGTACTTCACCAAGAACAAAACAATAAAAACACGATTCTTAGAATTCAAATTCATGGAAAAAATAAACGTCATATTTTGTTGATGTGAATACCGCACAAGACTCCAAACAGATCCTTACTTACTGGAGCCAGTGGGACTATAGCACCTTCAATTGGGATAGGCTGTGAGGCTGAAGGAAGTATTCAGTTCTGGCCACCAAACACTGCTAAGGCCAAGACGATTCTGAGAGTATATTTCATATGCCATTTCAGTCACGGTGGCAACTGTAATAGAATAGATTTTTTTAGGCGAAATGTCATTTTAGACCACAGACTTTATTTTGTTTATGAGACAGGAAGATACATTATGATAGCAAAGTGTAGTCTGATGCAGTCCATAGATTTGGTTAGGTTAGGTTAGCACAATCCTAATCTAATCTGTTATGGTAAAGTGATCACCATGACTGAAATGGTATAGGCTTTGTGAATAGGCTTCTCGGTTTAAAATAAATCCTTTTCAGTACAAAGTTCACTATGTTAATCATTAGCGTGTTTATGGAATTTTAATTTCAAAATATGTAATTTACCCGCCTAACTAGACGATGTCTGAGACGGGTGATTAAATAAAAAAAAACTTTTTTTTAGAATTGATTTATTACAGTATTTTTAAAAGTTTTAAGAAAATAACATAGTATAATTAAGTAACATCGAATCGAAAATTGAAATTGTGTATTTAGGCATATTCTAAATAATCTGTAAAAAATGCTGCAGAAATGTGTAAAACAATCATTAGAAACAAAAATCTTGTTTTTCAAATATTTCTCATAAATACGACATGAAATTTTGTCATGTAAAACTCAAAACTGTTATATGTTTTTCCAAATTTTTTTTGAAAACAAAACTTGCTCGTAAACATTCAAACAATATAAATTTCATATAATTTTGCACGTAAAAATTCATACAAACTCATTCTTATGATTTGGAAAATTGAACAATTTTTGGTACCTATGTATCAGAACGTATTTATGAAACGTATGAAAACACTTCGCAGGGATCACACGAGGACAGTACAATACCTACTGTCTTGTCCCAGCTCCGGGTCTGTTGTCCTAGTGTTAACAGTAGTTCGGATGTCAGGACATTGAACCAAGACAAAACCTTCTGACTTGTCAAGACGCGTTTTGACAAGATAGTAGGACAATAACCAGTCGCTCGTATTTCAGCCTTAAAATGTGGCGTAAATGGAACACTACGATACACCTTAGTATATTTTGTCGCGCGTCGTCGTGAATCCGTTTTCGCAGCGACAGGACAATATTGCATTGTCTTCTGTATTGTCCTCTTGTGATCCCGGCATTAAAAAACACCAAACTGATGTTATTATTACATACCTAGACCAGGGGACAGCCCTTTACATGACTCTCAAGGTGTTCACTTATTACTAACATCTGCCCATTTCATATGACACCGTTTCGCGAGAAATGCGGAAACAATAACACATTATTTATTAATGGCCGTTTCAGTTACTCGGTAATATTATGCAAAACAGACTTTAGACTAACTGTTGTCCTGTGGTCGTTTAATGCATATTTTTCATAGAACAATCATAGGGGTGATTGATGAATCACCTTCAACCGCTTCAAATTATTATCATTGTACTTACATTACTTACATACAAATTTAATTATTCAAACATATTTTTAGAAAACTTAGCTTATGCAATGAGTTAAATACCTATTATTAGCTTCACAAATCGTAATAATAAACTTCACAAAACAATAAATTATCTTCGTAATTGCACGAATTTTATAAGCTGCCAGTACACGTTTGGCCAAGTGGACAGGATTATTTGGCGTATTTGGCTAGCTGATTGCTGACTGTTTTTCGTGAACACATCAAAAGAATTTGGCGCCAACACACCAATAGCGTTCACACGTTGGAGGGTTGGCACCAACGTTGATCCAACGTGTACTGGCATCTTAAAATTATTGTCGAAATCTTTTCGTACATTCATTTCATTGAATTAATTAATATTACATTAATAAATTAAATTAACTTCTAGATATACCTAGTGTGGGAATGTATACTAATTTACATAACCTTCACTTATTCACAAAATGGCATGAAGCTTAAGAAAAAAATCTATACGTGTTGGACACGTATATTAAGATATAAGTAGGTAAGTGACACGCATACAAAACACATGGTTACCGGACTATAATACTAAATCACGTCATGATTTCGAAACCTGCAAGTTGTGCTGATCCTTAGAGTAATATTATATAATAATATTACTCTAAGTGCTGATCTAAGTACTTTCTGTTGCACCTTATGGGCGTTTTACACGATGCTTTATCAAACTGATCCCCGTATGGAAACTATTTCGGGACACTTATGAAAAATATTTGCTTATCGAGGAAAGCAAACACTTTGTGGCTTGACCTTATACAAAATGAAAAAGTTTTTTGTTTTAAACTACTTTATTTTATTTTTTATTTTAATCTTACTTATTTCAACCTTATTGTCCTGGAGAAGGTTGGGTACAACCGAAACCGGTCGACGTGTATAATAAAATAAAGTGGTTTTAAACAAAAAACTTTTTCATTTATAAAAATATTTACTTTATATTTTTCAGTTCAGCTCCAGTAAATATATTTTTTAATATTTCATAAAAAAAAAACAAAACAAAATTAGTGGGTATCATTTTTATGAATTCATACGACTAGTTGCAATCAGAAAAGAAGTAATATTTTGGAACAGTACAATATCGTGAAAATATGGCAAAACCTTGAACATAACATGAGAGCACCTGTCATTTGTCTTTGCCGTTGCCTTTAAAAAAATCATAAAAAATCACGTGAAACTCACAATTTCTAACACAAACACAAGTTCACAATCAGTAATCAGCACAATGTTATAGTCTTTTTAGAGATGTTTTAAATAAAACGAAATAAACATTCGACATTTTCATAAAATTTATGTAAAACAATGACAGTTTATGTCAAATAATTTCGGCACTTTAAAACTGTAAGAAAAACATTATCAAAGTCTTTTGTTTATCCCTGATCCAAATGAAAATGTGACCCATGTGGAAACTGGACGTAAAAAAGGGTCGTGTAAAAATCCCGGATTTGGATTAAGGACTTCTCCAATTTTTTTATCGCCTCACTGCTTAAGTAGGTTTTGAATTCATAATAATATTATAAATTAATATATTGGCTACGTTACTTGGTTATTGTACTTACGTCCCGCATAAGTGCGTTTTAAGGCGGAGCACTACGAAGTAATTCAAAACGGTGTGTTTTTTGTTTGAAAATTTTGATCGCTTAGAAATATTTTAGATGCAAGTAGAACATATCTTAGCCTTTGAAAGAATCGACCATTTATTTAAAGGTCTGTTTATAAGTCCAGAAAAAATAATGTGTCAGGCCTTCAAGTTCAATCTACTACTTACGAACCCTTTTTCAGTTATGGTTTTATTACATAATAAAACAAATTAAGTTTTTATAGAATTATCCTAAAACATTTAAACATTAGTGCCTAAACTTAGCAAAATAAAATAAAACACATCTTTTTGGCGATATTTTTTCTCGTATATATATATCAAAACAGTGTTATGGGGCTGACAGATTACGCTATAACATCAGAGCGTTTTATATAACTCCATATTTCTCGCGAGTGGGTCACAAAAATTTACGGAGCGCTGTCAAAGTGACAGATCCCACTCAAAGAAATTTATATTCGGCAGTAGTTCCCCAATTGATTTGTCCTCCTCTCCTGAGGAAGATTATAGCGTAGTGTATCACCCCAACATATAATACTTATATGCCACACCCAAATTCGCAATAGCGTAATGTTTCTAAGGCTTTAAGCGGAGATTTAAACTTATCGCCATCTACATCAGAAGCGTTATTGTTAGCGGGCCGATTCCGAACGCGGAGCATCGCCTTAATGAGTAATATTAATTTATAAATAATACCGTACGTTATAAGTGTTAAACCATGTCTATCTATACATCAATACAATATTAATGTAGGTGTAAGTATAACTACATTGCATACATAATTTTATTAGGATTGTAAGAAGTTGAAAGGCACGTGTAACTATTTAATCCACTCTACTTAGTAAGATTATTTCTACTAAACATAAACTTACAACTATTAACGTTACCAATCTACGAAATTATAGTTTTATATTCATGTAACTTAATCTACCTATAAATTGAGTTATTTTTAAACATAAAGTATGAAATTAATAACATTTGTGATACATGTTATACTATGTTTATTTAAACTATGAAATATGTAGGTTACCTAAGTAATAAGAAAATTATTAATAAACTACACGCTAAGTAGATACGTACGTACGAGTTCTAGGTCTACATGTTTTTTTTATAATTTTTAATGTTTTTTTTATCTAATCTCTAAAAACAACTGATGGATTATCAACATTTTATTTCGGTTGTCTTATTTATTATTTATGTAGATTGTAGGTATTGTGTTAAAATATATAATGCGTCTTATAAACTAAGTCATAAATTAAATAGAAATGATTGGAAAGTATTATAAGTTTCGGTAGGTAGTCGTACGTAATGAGAGTACCATAAGGATACAAAAGATTCACCTCTTTTCAAAGTATTCCATTAGACATATATTATGTATGTACAAAAAGTGTTTACGAATTTTGTCAAACTTTGAGAAAATACTAATTTCTTCAAGCGCTCTTCAAAACTCAATCACTGTCAATATTCTCATTGTACAAGTCTATCCTTATGGTATTTTCATGTCTTCGATGGCCTACTTGTTTTTAAACATGTCGCCATTCACCAACATTCCTACATATTTGACTTCAGGGGTAATATCGTCATCATCAGAAGTCGTCATAGATGCAACAGATGGTATAGTCAGTCTACACATCCCTTTACCGGGCGTTGATTCTTTGACGTCAGTCTTCGCTTCAAAGCGCCTGGTCCTAATAGACTTTAAATTAATATCGTCGAATTGGTTTGTTGCTTCAGTGGCTGCATTTATCTGCGGATACGTTAACTTTTCAGATGTTCGGTAGTGCTTCTTGTTCCATTGTTCGCTGTAAGGAGTATATAGATGGCTGTCTAGATCGATTTCATCGCTTTCGGAGGAGTCAAAAGACTTTGTAGCGCTATTGCATAAAGACTGTGTTCGTTTCCGCATCTCTGGGTTACCTTTGGCAATGTTATTAAATTTTGATCCATATTGATGTGTCTTGTCTTTTTGAATACGTCTTTGAGACCTTTCAGTAAAGCTTCTGCATCTATATCTTGATGTTCCTGGTTCCTCATTTTCTTCATCTATATTGTTGATGCCTCGTTCAAAACTGGAGTAAGTTGTAGGGCATTCGAGGGAATCAGAACTGCTTTCTTCAAAACTTGAGGAAGAAAGGCTTGGACATGTATCCATTATGGCGCAAAGGGAATTGCGGCTGTTTCCCAAAGATCTGCTGAAAAAGCGGTCTCTTGGTACATATGGTCTTTCAAAATTTTCCAGAGAAACTGACCTCCTACGTAGAGACGGGCTGAAGAATTTGGGAGCCACATAGAATAAGGTCCGATAAAGAACTCTCCATATTGACATCCAGTTGTATGTGTTCTTCTGTTCTTGAGGAATCTCCTGTAACAAACAAAAAACGTTCTATTAGATAACATTGTAACTTCATTTTGTTGCTAACTGGTTATAACAATATCTTAATTAATTTTGAAAACCAACTTAATTCCGAAAATTTTGTCAATAATTATTAAGAAGATTCAGTTCATCTTCATTCAGAAATTCACACGAATTTGAGTAAACTGAAAGTATGATGCTTGTTGTACGCTGATTATGCGGTGTTGATTTCTATATGAAAGATCTACAGTAGGTATCTCATGTCTAGGATGAATCCAGTATGTACAAAAAATGATTTATTATGAATGCAAGTAAGTCAAAACTCACGGGGTTTGAAAGTGATAGTACGAAAACGGAATGCAATAATATAGTTGTGAGTGAAGAATACATTTAGCATGTGGATGAGTTTGTGTATTGGGGAAGTAAGTTTACGAGAGATGGAAAGATGAACGTAACGTATGCATAGATGTTTGCACTTTCAATAGTAATAGAAATCTAGAGGTTAAATGACTTAAAGACCCTGGAGCATATTGAAAAATATAAAAAATTTAGAGACGTAAGAAAAAAAACTGTATTCTAAATTTCATACACGTTATTACAAAAGATTTACCTGAAGTAACTACGAACAGGTTTATGGTATAATGTTAAAATTAATATCTACATCAAAATTAAATCAAGTCCTGCTTTAATAACCGACATGGGTCGAACGTCTACATGTTAAATTGATATTCCTCTCTGCCTCTCCCTTAATGATAGCAATCTACAGATAAAGGGACTTGAGGTGCATTAAGCCGATGATCCGAGGCCAGACACGGTATAATGTTATAATGGTCGTGCTTCTCTTTCTGTTTCATTTGTCGTTTGTGGGACAGAGAAACACGTTGCGATGGATCTATCAGCGGTGTAGGTTGGATGATCAGCTGATTTAGAAGAAATTTTTATCTTAAACCATAGTTTGTCAGTATACCTGTATTACATATTCGATAAATAAAACATAATTATTACCTACCAATACTAATTGCATAGAATCTGAAAAAAACGCGCATTGAAATAAGAAAAGCTAATTTTTAACATAATATTAAATTTATTTAAAATAAAATCAGGAAGCAGAAGTATAACTTCTAGTTTTGACTTTTTCTGTCTACTGTTTTTAGTTAAAGAAACTGTTTTTTTAGCTCAAAAATATTGATTTATATTTTGAATTGCGGAGTTTTGAAAAATTCAGCTAACTGTGGTAAGGTAGCATTTTTTTTTGGAATAATAAATTGAGTTGAATTGTAATATTTAATTATTGAAGACTATATTAGCGATTCTTAAACGAAAATTCGAAAAAGAAAAAGATACGGTCGCACCTAGGACATAACCCTGGATCTTCCCCATGCCGGGGCGCCGCTCTACCAACTGAGCTAATGGGACCCTATCTCCTTCGGTCATATATAACTGTATCATACTTCGAATAAGAACCATCAACATTATCTTAATTATCTCACTGAAGTCTATGATAAATATTTATTTTTGGAATAACTTAAATTTGAGTGAAAACTCAAACTGTAATATTTAACTATTGAAGACAATATTAGCGATTCTTAAATGAAAATTTGAAACAGAAAAAAACAAAAAGATACGGTCGCATCTAGGAAAAGTGGGATTTTCGTTTAAGAATCGCTAATATTGTCTTCAATAATTAAATATTAGAATTTATTTTGTTGTATCTTTAAAAATATTATTCTGTAAGAAAAAAAATCCTAAAACGATTTTCATTAGATCCATACAGGAGGCCCCGAGGAAAAAATCCCTCAGGGCCTTTGTCGTATTTGGGTATGCTGTGTGGAGGGTCTTTTTAGAGAAAGGAAGTAGAGGAAATTCTGGGAAAGAATAGATATGAGGGGTGGGTAGGAATCTCTGGTTCAATATATCCAGGAGTGGTGGTCGTATGTATTCATCCCTTACACTGCGATGCAAGGCGATGGGTAGAGAGAGTCCGGCTGGAGAAGTCAACAAGTCTCTCTCAACCAGTCTCTCCCGATTTGGCCCGCTACGCATCAGTTTTTTATCTTTGAAGGTAAACAAACATTCCCTGGTTAAGAATAACCTGACAATATTTGAAAAACTTCTACTACTACCACAGTAAGCGGAAAATGTTGATTGTGTCGTGATAGGGGGCTTAGCCACCCGAGAAATCAACGCAAGTCGCCTGGGTGGGATCCATACGGGATGCCAACTCAGCCACTGACCGAGAGCAAACGCATCCGCCGCCAAGACTTAGTAGAACCTCACCCGATGAACCCGGGCACCCCTGCTACATCACTAAACGTAGCAAACCCATAATTGTATAAAATTACATATTCTCAAAAAAAAAAAAAAGTTGGTACTTACCTTACCTATCTATAATACAAAAGATAATTTCGATCGTTTAGTGACAGAAACTTCTTGCATTACTAATATTTGATTTTATCTGTTCATAATAATGGAATATCAACTTATAACTAACAACAAACATACAAAACTGAACTTCTTCTGAAACGAATAAAAAAAGCATGGCGTGTTTAGTTGTTTATCTCCAATTATTTGTTTTCTAAAGGGACATCTTGCCTCGAGCAACAAAGGGTTAAAAAACAACAGCAGAAAAAACAGTTACGGAACACCTGTGTCTGGGCTCTGATTATTCTGGGTTATATGTCCATTAACCCTTTCAGACCTGAATTAAAACAGGCAGTGGTAAATAATAATATATCAGTACCAACCGGGAAGAAGTTGATATCTGTTTTTTTGAAAATCGGCTTTGAAAAATGTCGGTTCGCATTTTTGACTATCAGGTTTTTAACTGACAGGTATGTCAACCGGTAACAAACTGGCGACGTTTTGGTGAAGTGTACTTTTAGGCATCACCCTGATTAATAAAAGATTAAGTAAATAATAACTTCTAAAATAAATAAATATTAACTTGAGAAAAGATGATAAAAAAATGCAACAATACAATAATTTATTTGTAGTTAAATAATCAGATTTATTAAAAACTAAGAAAGTTTGAAATTACTCCCCTGAAAAGTTTCAGTATAGATATTTACCAACTTTCGTTGCCCGGTTGATAAAAATATAATGTTCAACAACACCTTGTAGAATTATTAGAAAAAAATTGTTTCAATACTTTTATTGCAACGTTAATTTAATAGAACATTTGGTCTCAAATGTTCACTTAATATACAATAAATACATCATTTCACACGATGTTAGGATATTCCCCAAACAATATTATATGATCTCAATTGGATCTTAGGTTTAGAAGTTGCTAACCAAAATATTATTAAAAAAAATTATTACAAATATGAAACAAACTTTTGACAACAAAAAAAAAACAGACACCGAACGGTTCATATTAAGAATTTACCTAACCAAAGCAATTGAAAAACATGGCAATATATCTAATTTTTTTTAATAAAGCCTCCAGACTGTGCAAGATTCGTGATTAGCCAAAGCTCACCGTTATGGAGATTTTGGTTAAAACGAATAGATTTCTGCTTGATTATCACCTTGAGCAATTAAGTTTTACTAAAACTATCAGGAAATAATGTCTTCAAGGAGTATCATATAAATACATTTATAAAAAGAAAAACTATGAATCTTCCAGAGGTTTTAAAGAAACAATGATAATTTTAAAATCCCCGTGAATCCGGCAAAGTTAAATTTACATCAAACTGGCAGTAAAATAAGTATTTACTGCCTGGGCGCGACGTATTATCTGTAAGTAAACCCAGAAGCCAGTATCTTCGTAAAGTTCTGATAATGCTTTCACCTTATAACACACTCACGTGGATGATTCCAGTATAAGGCACTTGGTAAAACGGATTCACTGAAATATTTAACATTTATTATATTTTTCTTGACGTGTAATGACGATGACACATGTTATCTAGAAACTAGTTTTAATTGCAGTTTAGGAGAACGAAGGCTTTGTTCCACTATACTTTTTGGCTAGTTTATGATTAAATCGTATAAGACGTTCTTCAGTCAGTCCAAGGTAAAACACAGAATATTTTTGAATATCCTGAAATTCTGGACAGAATCGTGAAAAATTACAGTTTAATTTTTTTTTAATTCCCTAGGAAATTTAAATTTAGTCGAGAAGTTTTTGCAATTTTGTTCTTTCTAAAACGCAGGCAGTAACCGTTTAGCTAGCAAATTTAACATTTTTTTGGCACCTCTGCTCCTCCTACTTCGACACACGTTTAACCATAGATAATAGAAACATAAAAGATGGGCCATGGGTAGTGTATAACTGAGCACTCAAAGATGTCGCATGAGCTCATCCATAGATGATACTAGATTAATCTATTAGGTTACCCATAGATGACGTGAGCTGTCGAGATTAATAAAATAATCAATGAGGTGAGTACCTCAAAGTCGGGGTCCATAAGATATCAGAGTAATTTTCAATCTTTAACAATAACGAGTCCAAGTGCTTTTTTGAAGCCGGAGTTTTATCGATTAAGAGAGTTTGTGAGAAAACGCCAAAGATACAACACTACCTAAACACCAAGCGTCAATTTTTCATTAGCTCGGCAGTTTTGTTGGTCTGTGCAGTTTGGTCGTAACTCGGCGACAGTCAGCAAGCTTCCTTGCCATCTCTCCCGTTGTTACTATAATCTGCGCATTTAACATACACCGTAACTATAATTTACACAAATACAATCCTATTCATTTTTCTTGTCTATAAACATAGTAACGGCGAAATTCGAAAAATATTAACATGAAGTGTAAGGATTACGTGTGGATGTGATTACCGTATATATTTTGTTCCAAGAAGAACCTGTACGGAGATGTTTTAGCATGTTAGAATAGTGCATAATAAGTTATAAGTATCCACAAGTTCCATTTCGAGAGAGCCAGCAGATTTAGTATGTTAGAATGGTGCATAATATGTTATAAGTATTTTTTATTAAAACACAAATAACATTGTTTACATCACTTTAATTCGATACAATTCGATACAGAAGTGATGTAAACAATGTTATTTGTGTTTTAATAAAAAATAAATAATGCCATCACAAAGTGAAAAGCAGTTAGAAGAAGTTTTCTTCGAAAAATTGTTATAAGTATACTCAAGTTAGCCTTTTCGAGAGAACCAGCAGATTTAGTATGTTAGAGTGGTGCATAGTATGTTATAAGAAAGTATACACAAGATAGCCTTTTCGAGAGAACCAGCAGATTTAGTATGTTAGAGTGGTGCATAGTATGTTATAAGAAAGTATACACAAGATAGCCCTTTCGAGAGAGCCAGCAGATTTAGTATGTTAGAATGGTGCATAATATGTTATAAGTTAGAATACACAAGTTGGCCTTTTCGAGAGAGCCAGCAGATTTAGTATGTTAGAATGGTGCATAATATGTTATAAGTATACTCAAGTTAGCCTTTTCGAGAGAACCAGCAGATTTAGTATGTTAGAGTGGTGCATAGTATGTTATAAGAAAGTATACACAAGATAGCCCTTTCGAGAGAGCCAGCAGATTTAGTATGTTAGAATGGTGCATAATATGTTATAAGTTAGAATACACAAGTTGGCCTTTTCGAGAGAGCCAGCAGATTTAGTATGTTAGAATGGTGCATAATATGTTATAAGTATACTCAAGTTAGCCTTTTCGAGAGAACCAGCAGATTTAGTATGTTAGAGTGGTGCATAGTATGTTATAAGTAAGTATACACAAGATAGCCCTTTCGAGAGAGCCAGCAGATTTAGTATGTTAGAATGGTGCATAATATGTTATAAGTTAGAATACACAAGTTGGCCTTTTCGAGAGAGCCAGCAGATTTTGATTCCGTTTTTCATATTCATCGACGAGCAGTGCCTCTGGAGTCAGTCTGGCTACTATAAATTTGATTGGCAACGGTCGGTTAATATTGCTTCTTACCTGCGCGATTGGCCTTTTGTAAAACGAAGAAAAAACCTCTCCTCAGGTGTGGACTGACTGAGTGCTTGTTTTGCGTGCCTATCCCAAAACCGGTATCTTCAACCAAGGGAGTGCTGGCGGTTCTAAATATATTATTATCTTATATCGTCACAGGGAAGAAAACAGACTAAATATTTGTATTTATATTGCGGTAAATACATAGGTTAATAAATAACATCAATAAGATGTATTCATTAACCTATCGAATAAGATTTTGTAAACGAAACAAACCTACATATAATTTACCGAAAATTAAAATGATATTTTTTTATTTAGAAATCATCTGATATAGTCAAATATTGAGTTATTCTGTAGATATCTGAAAACATTTGTTTTTTAAAGTGAATGGTAGAGTAAAAACAATTGATCATATCTTACGCCTTATATGAATATGTATTTGTATCAAAGCTTATGTTGCATTTCTTGCATACAGCATGTTTTAAACACGTTTTTGACTACAGAAAAGAAAATATCGTAGAAATTTAAAAAGTTTTTTTAAATGACATTATTAAAAAACTTTTCGAATCCGTACCTAATCAAATTCTATCAACAAATACACCGTTTACCAAATTGCAGAAATAATTATTAAGGGTTTTCGAGATAATTTAATTAAAGAGACTTTAAATATTATAACTAACACGTGTAATACGGGGCGTCCGTACGGTAGACGGGTAACACAGGGAGCTGAGCTTTCTATAGGTGATCTTTCTCGGTTATGACGCGAAGCCCATTATACACGCGATTCGTTCCGAAAAATATTTTTTTTTCATATTGTTTAATTAATTCAACACTTTTTTTTATAAATACAGCTTTTCTCTCGACAAATGCAAAGCCAAAAAGGGTTATAAATATAAAATTGAATTGAAGCGATGTTAACGAAAATATAAAAAAAATACATTTTTGGTTTAGTATCGGACAGACTTCAGTGGCTTTAGATCTTCTTGTATTAAAATTTCCTTCCTTCCTATTGAAGGGTGGGAGGGGGTACAAGATCAGGCAAGGGAGATCTAGGTTATTCAGATTTAGTCATTTAACATGGATAAAGTATTTTCAAGTAAAATTTCTTTCCGGTGGGGTATTCCACTGGGGCGATACTGAGAATATCTTCCACTCTGGAACGAACTGAGCTAATAGAACAATTTTTTTTTAAATCTTTCAGTGTTGTGAGGAAGTCATATTGTCCATACAAAATCTAATGAAATATTTTTATAATTCAATTGGAATGGTCCGTGTCAGTACTCGTGCCTACAAAATTAACTTGGAATTAACTTTTTACTGGTAAGAAAAGATTTTTTTTAATGAGAAACCGTAGAAGAGTCCCAAATGCTCCTGACCATCTGGAACCAGTGAGACTATGTCATCCCTAATTGGTGTATGTTGTTAGGCTAAAAGTAGTGGAGATGGGAAGGAGATGGGGAAGAGGAAGGTAGGGAAGAACCTGATTATTCAGATCTGGTAACCAAACGCTTTAAAATTGATTATATTGTGATGTTTTTGAAATAATATAACGAATTGAATTGAATAAATATTTACGTGCATTAGCCATGGCGTTATTACTTTTGAGTCATTCTAAAACCATCACCATACAAAAAACCACTCGTTAACACAATACAACCACAAAGAAGAGGCGTAATTCAGTGCTCAGTCCAGACGAGATGAATATTAAATCTCCAGGAGTGTGTGTGAGCTTGTGCTTTGTGAAGGTAAAATAAGACTGAAGATATTAATAATAAATTGCGCAGGCTGTGTGGAGTGCTATTAAGTATTACTACAGACTCGTGATTGTTTTCTAACCTCTGTTGGGTTATGCAAGAAAATTATCATGGGACTTACGTATTGTTATAACTATTCAACAGCGTGGATTATCAGTTTTTTGGCTGGTTTTTAATTTTTAAGCAAACTTACTAAACTACATACTCGCCGGTAGTTGAATGGTTTAAAAAAGTGACAAGCTTTGCGGCAGACATTTTGCTTTCGTTTAAAATCCGGTAATTGAATTAGTTCAAATAATTTTAAATGAATAACTCAGTGTGCCATAATTTTTTTTTTAGTTTGTATGATTGCTTGACTGGTTCGAGTCTTCGAGTGCAGTTTCAGTTGGGTTGTTCCGGGGTACAACAGTTTGCAGAGTGAAAATTGCCCTGAATTCCGAAAGGAGAGGGTTCTAGTAGTAGCCGAGGGGACAAAATCGTCGAGTTCCCACATGGGCGTCGTGGATAGGCTTCTAACTCAATTCTCCGTATTTACACAAGCAACATTTCTGCTTATAGTGATAGAAGTAGGAGCAATAATTCAAAAATTTGTATACATACACCCAGGATTGTTTGTATCTCTATTTATCTCTAAATAGTATAACATAAAGTCGCTATCGGCGTCTGTCTGTTTGTGCGTTTAGTTCTTCTAAAATAAGCAACTAATTTTGATAGTATTTTCACTATCATTTAGAGAATTTCTTTCGGAAGGTTTATATAGATAATACATGAATACTTGATTACAAAAAATCGACTTTTCTCTATTTTTAGAAAGTAGACAAAAGTTGAGTTTTGTAATCAAGTCGTAAAAATAATTTCGGGCACTTAAATTGCTAACGCTGGCTAAACCTTGTGAGATAAATCAAAATAATATACTACGGAATTGTATATCTTTAAATTGCAAACAGAAAAGTATGACATGGTCAGCTAGTATATATTAAAAGAAAAGTAAGAAAGAAAAAAATATTCTTTATCGAAGCAATATGGTGACTTGCTTTATTTTGGACAGTTAGGTAATAATTTTGATCTCAAACTAAAAGTGTAACCTTCGTGCAGGTAAATGGGTTGATGATTATGAGTTGCCAGTGTTGCTTGAACTCTGGCAGTGGACACGCGTCCTAACAGTCAAGGTTCTACATTTCAAAGCTCATATACTCGTATAGCCATCGTTAAAGCACATATTTTTTAAGCTTGCCTTTTGTTTCATGTATAATCTGTCTCTCATTACGCGCTGGAGTATTTTTTTACCTTTGTGCATCTATGGATTTGACGTATTTAACTTTTTGTTTGTTTTGACAGATGTGTTTTCTCAGATTCAATGTATTTTCTCCGCAAAGTAATAAATCATTTTATCTACCTCCACTTACATAAAAGCTTAATCCCAAAATTCAAAAATTACGAAAGACACATTTAATATCAAATGTCTGTTGACATGGTGTCATCGAAAACTTTGCGAAAAGTTTAGAAAGTCAAGTGTGATATTTTCACTGGTTTTTCTGTCTATAATTTCAATGGTAGAAATGTTTACCCAACTATGAAAACTCATATCATGTTCCACCATGAATTTGGGTATTTAATAAAACTATTAATTTAACAAAAAAAGAGAATAGATAAACCATATTACCATCAATAAAACGGTATTGAATTTTCATCCTCAATCGTTTATTAAGTACATACCTGGCACTCAAACAAGTAATTTTTTCAACCTTTCACATAATTTGACAGTCAAATTGTTAACTGTTGATTTCCCCAATAATAATAATATTTTGATGATTTTTATAGCGCCGTTTTTGTGCAAAATCACCTTAAGGGCGCTGTACAAGTATATAATACATATCTACTATGTTATAACTAACTATATTTGGAGATAATATACAGTACAATACTTACCTGGTAGGTCACTTGAGATTAACACTTAATTAACATTAACTAATTTTTTATTAACGAAATTTAGATGCAGGATTTAGGAAATAATTGGATATAACTGGACATTCTCTCAGGAATGGTATATTTAATTTAAGGGTATGACAGCTTAAAACGGTAAGTTTTTAGTTTAGACCTGAATTCCGTTGGACTTGTTATGGATCTATTGTTAAAAAAATTTCGTCATCGTTCAAAAATTTCACATTAGTTATTAATCAAACTTTTTCAAACTTTCTCAATCTTGCACACTCTTTCTTAATATTTCTCAAAAATTTTCAATCTTTCGTCATCTTTAAAAAAAAACTTCTGCAGTGAATCTCTCTCAAATTTGCTCATTCTTTAACAATCTCTCTCAAACTTGTTCAAACTTCCACAATTTCTTTCAAACCTTCCAATTCATTTCCAATACTTTCTTGATCACATCCACATAGGTTTAACCCAACGCAACCTACAAAAATCCAACGATATGAACTGTAAAACGGGGCCTCAGTTCATAAAGTATCCCAGTGAGGCTCACATCACAATTCAAATAAAAATGTGTATTTAAATAGTGGAATTTATTAAAATTTAAAAAATCGTTATTTCAAGAAATCTTATAATATAAATCAAAGCGGTTAAACACCTGTTACAAATGTAGGTTTATGTTCACTTATTAATATTTATGCTAAGCCAAGTCAATGCTTTGGTAGTATTCTTCCTACACGAATTAAAAAGCAACATAAATTACACATTCGAAACGCTACACACGGTAGCCAAAACCGTTTGGGATATGATTATTATCAAATACATCTCGAGATTTGTTTTGTTCCACTTCCTCTCGAATGACACCAGACGAGAAGAAGGGAGATGAAAACACTCACCGAAGATAGCATCTTGAATTTGATACTGCCTCCAATCCACTTGTAAATACAATAAAGAAGAGAAGGAACGAATATATTTCTGTAATTTTGAACTCGTCGCTTGGACAAACCTGATCTTTGTATATTAAATCAATCGGCTAGATGAAGAAACGAGCAAATCCAAACAAAAAAATTCTTACGAATTAAAAAAAAACGCTTCTATTACTAGGTTTAAGATTTTTTTTCGCCACAGTGATCCAGGGCCTAGTCAATGATTTATCAATTCATTTGATCGATAGGAATTATGGTTTGTAAAAAAATGTTGTTTTTCCATTGACTTTACACATAAGTATAATAAAAATATGATCTGGGTGATGTGAATAACTAAATAAATTGTTTTGACTGATTATGGTATGGTTCAGATAATACCACCAAATCTATAAAGCAGGAAATCTGTTTTTCGAAGCAGAAAAATACCATCGACATCTGGCGTTTTAAAATTTTGAAATATAAATTTAACTCTAAGCAAATGAGACAAGGCCTATTTGTTGTTATTGTCCACGAGTTCATTTTCTCGACTGGCTAAGTCCTCCATCACGATACAAGCAGTGATGGTAATAGGAGATTTTCAAATATTCTCAGGTAATTGGTAACTCGGAAATGTTTCTCTTTCTTTAAATTTTTTTTATAGAAATCCAATCGAAACGATTTGATGTCAGGAAAACGGGGAACTTGAAATGAAAATGAAATTCTAAATATAAACAGCCGATAATGCTACTTACATAGATAATTTTGATCAATCATTATTCGAACAAAATTCTCCAAATAATGTTTTTAAAACTTGACTAAGTTTTATAAATAAATCGACATTGAATAACTTATAACACAAACCAAAGATGATAACCAATAATCTCTATATATTTTTTTATTTATTTATTTTATTTTAGTAATTTGTACATTTAAGGTTACAAATTACTAATTAATTGTTATATGCATATATGTTATATTTTCTCCTACTTGATGTGGCTCCTACACAACATCTTGAACCTTCCAATTGGTGCAAACTTCAGTTTTCCTGCAGCGCATTATAGTACTTCCTCCCTTTATATAGTATACTATTCTGAGTATTCGCCTTGTCCTTTTTTGGTAGCTTGATTTCATTGCACGTCCTTGTTTTATGTTTGTGTATGTTCTTGTTGTTTTCAATTTTATTTGTGAAATATTTGAGTAACAGGTTGTTTACTATTTTATGTAAAAATCATTGTGTTCATTGTGTTCAAATATCATTGTGTTCAAGGTCAGCATCTGTTTAACCGTTAGCCAATTTAGTTCCTTTAACATTTTATTTACTTTTGAAAATTTATTTCGTCTAATTATTTTTCTAATTGCCCTATTTTGGAGAATTTTAAATTTATTTTGCTCTCGGTCGTTACACAGGAAAAGGATAGTTGAGCAGTAATATTAATTATCATTGACAGATAAAATGTAAACCATGCTATATTTCGTAACAAAAAGATCTAAGATATTTTGAAACTAGTCGACTCGTTTGTAATAATAATATGACAACGGTAGCCTCGAACCTTTGCAGGTAAGTTTAGTGGAACTGCTGTAACTAATGATTTGTGATCCGAGTCCCTTTTAAGGCGTGTTTCTATGTAATAAGCCATTCACAGATACATATTATCCGCTGCAGGCTCTGAATAAATTACACAAACATGATAGGCAACAGTAAACCTCACAAATTGTCCTTTTTTAAAAAAAATTTATAGGCATATTGCAACTAAAGGAAACTGTCCCTTTTAAAGCTTAGTGTAAATAAGTTCGGACTTCTATGGCTAATTTATTGGTACTTACAGAAAGCTGATATCCTGAAAGCAAAATCCCAATGATTTTCTGATTGACACCTCTCTGCATTTTCTGTATTGTGAAAAAAAATAATACCATCATTAATTTGTTTTTTATTTTTACTACACGGTTTCGCCCAGAACAAGTTATCGACATTTTAAAATATATTTCAAAGTATTCAAATCGAATTACTATTATAGAAGAATTGGATAATACAGAACAAACAATATAAAATAAAATATACTTATAATAATCCCTCTTAATATAATCAGGGCCTCTTCCCTTCCCACAGCCCCTTCCTTAATCCGTCCACAACGATGCCCAACCGGGTAGCTTTATATTTCTCCCGTCTTTACATTGTACAGACTGCGGCGCGTTTGTCAGGTGTCACATAAAAAACAAATAAATTAAACTCTTAATAGTTTACGATGGACTTAATTTAGCGTTTTGAACATAGCAATGAAACGAAGCAACTACCAACGTGACGCCTTTTCTTATATTTCTTTTATATTACAGTTAAATTGATATTTCCATAGATATATCACATTACTGAATCGCGAAAAAAAATAATGAAGCATATTTTTTAAAAACATGTTAGAGGACGAAACTTTTTAAATTTTGTATTATTCGCACAGATATAAACACATATATATTATATAAACACATATATATATATTATTATCTTGCACAAATGTTACCGAAAAGGGGCTAAATGCTATACAATCTTCCGGTCACGGAAAGTTGAAAGTTTTCATTCTCTAAAAAACTATGCACCTACCTTATTCTATTCAGTTACCGGTTCAGGAAAAAAATAAGCTTATACAAAGTGACTAGACACATACATAGCTCTAATCAACATAATATTATTACAACATGTTGTTATTGTGCGTAAGTAAGCTCTGAGGCCCAACCATCATCAACTGAAGATAGCAATTAACGTTTAAGTCATCATAACTCATCCTCACGTTATGAAGACAGGAGAAGTCAATACGTAATGACTGTTTGCTGCTACTCGTTTTACTGTGGGCGTGGTGGGACCTATAAACAAAATATGCTCTCAACTGAATATATTATACACAACATGTACTGGTAGTTTTGTGAACAGTGTAGATAGACCTCGCGTCCAAAAAAATGTATGTTTCTAATTTTGTCTTATTTAATTAAATCAAAAACATTTATAAGTAGGTACTTAAATACCCACCTACATTATAAACCGTTTTATGCAATGACCAAAAAATATCCTTTTTATGTAACATCTATTAAAATTTCAAATAAGGAATTTATTGTAGAATTCATTCAAAGAAATTTAAATACATAAATGTCTGAAGAATGTTTGAAAAAAGAATCGTCGGTAAACTATTATTTAAAAAATGCAAATAGGAAATTCCAAATAAAATAATCTTTACTGAACCATTAAACCTGCAAATATCTTGGAACGGAAAAAGAAAGTACAAACAAATGTACAATTGACTCACGAAATGCGAAGAGATCGAGTTAAAACAGAACTTTGCTAAATTCAGTTCACAAACAGCGGGGTAATAATTTGCGTGTTTAAAAAATCAATAGCAATAAAAATAATTCTTCAATATTTGATCAATTAATATCACGGACAGACAGTCAGTGGGGAGTTTTACCTTGAAAAAGGTTAGGTAGTAGCGATTTTGATATATGTTGTTAAGATTGGGACTCTAAGGAAAAAAAAAGTTTTCGACCTTGGGAGGGTCGAGCTCGACCCGCCATCTTGGATTGAAGGTGCCAAAATTTATTTTTTTCAAAATAATTGTGAAGTGGTCGTTTTTACAACCAAATTGTTGAAGGCAAACATAGAGACAACTAAATTACCAAAATTTTTTGAGCAAAGTTTTTTTTTGTATGTCTAATAGGTAAACAAATGATCTTTAGCTTTAAGATCTTAAAAAAGCTTCTGATAGCATATCACACGACAAACTTATAAGTAAATTAAGAAACATTGGATTAAGTGGTACAGCTATAGATAGAATGGATAAAAAGCTACCTTTTCAAACGCCCTCAAGTCGTAAAAATCAACGATGTACTTAGTCAACAAAAAACAAGTCACTTCGGCATACCTCAAGGTACAGTCCTGGGACCGTTACTGTTTATCATTTATGTAAATGACATATTCAATCAAAGATTAAATGGGAAAATAATATCTTATGCTGATGACACTGTCATAATAATTGAAGGTACTGATTGGAATAATGTTAATAACTTAGCAAATACTGATATTAATATACTGAAAAATTGGTTCGATAAAAACCTCCTCTCATTAAATACTGAAAAAACAAAATGTATCCCATTCTCTATCAACAAATTTAAATCAATACCAGAATTAAAAATTATAATACATCAACTTAAATTAAACAGAACTAATTGCAATCAAGAATGTTCTATACTTAGTCTAACTTCTGAAATTAAATATCTTGGAATATAGATCAACATTTTAAATGGAAAAAACAAATTTGTGAACTTGTCAAAAGAATTAGAAAATGTATTTATATATTTATAAGACTTAGAAATATTCTTAGACTAGAAAACCTAAAAAGAGTGTAATATGCAATTGTACAATCTATATTACAATATGGTATTATTGGCTGGGGAGGAACTTATAACAATATATTAAATCCACTTAAAATAGTTCAAAGATTGATAATTAAAGTAATATTGAAAAAACCATCCAAATTTTCTACTGAGATTCTCTTTTCAATATTCAATGTACCCACAATAGACAATATATATAAAAAATATTCAATTCTACAAATTTATAAAGAAATACATTTAAATAACTTACAATTCAATTCATCAGCAAGATATCAAAAAACTATCAAAATCCCAAAACTTAATACAAAGCACACACAAAATACCTATCTCTATCTAGGTATAACATATTTTAACATCCTTCCATTATATCTAAAAAATATTGAAGATATTCAGGAATTTAAAATTAAATTAAAAAATTACCTAAAACTACTATAAAAGTCCATATCTTACTCTTATTATTATTTCCTTCAAATCTACAAACTGTATTATTGATAAATCTTGCCTATTTCTTACTTATCCCTTTGGTTTTGCAAATATATTATTTACTTACTTACATGATTCCATATAATTGAGCTAGGATTCACTCACCAAACACAAGAGCCTCGTCTCTTTATGGCGAGGAAAAGCTATTATTATTTACCTTGATAACACTGTATAATATGTATAATTGTATATTTATTGTAAAAAACATACAAATATTAAATAAAAAAATAAAAATAAAATTATCTCTACATTAAAATAAAAATGAATTTAGAATTTACCATGGTAACCATTGATGTATCGATGATGGTAACATAATATATATGTTTCATTTAGATTAAGTACGTAAATATGGGTTACCCATATAACATTATAAATACAGTAATAGTTTTGTATCAATCAAGAAGTTATCATATTATTGAAACAAACAAACATTAACATTATGAAATATTGAAAGGTTAACATGTACTAAAAGAGTCAATAAATTATTAGATATCAATTAAAAATGCTTATTTCAGTTTTATGCCTTATTTGCTTTGAATGTAAGCTTATCGTTTTTGTATTTTTTTTGGCATTATCAGCTTTGTTCTTCTCCCACCAACCATAGAGCAGGAATTCAAACTCCGCGCTTGATTTTACAGGCACGCATTGAGTAACAATTTAACATTCATCGACTAAAGACCGCAGAGAAAAACCACCGTTTTAATCTCATTATTTGTAGCACATGCTCGCCAATTGTGTGCATTAGTTCATGTGAAAAAAGGTGACTTATGATTAATCGAACGTTCTTTATCACCAAACATGGTGTAAACAAAGTGCAAAACTCTGGCGATTAATTTGTCAATCTCTATTTCGAATTACAAGTCTCCTGGAACAGATAAAGAATAATGCTTTTCTCTGCCCCAAATTACGGTGACGCAATTCCAGCGTTATCGCACAGTAAGTGTCATCCGTTTTAAAATCTGAAAAATCATTTAGAAAACTGTTTTAATTGTCATCTTCAAAATTTGAACTGATTTGTCGAGAATTCAGATTATCGGTGATTTTTCACGGTCTGCGCTATTATTATTTTCATATATTTTTTGGTAGTTACCCCTATCGATCCGATATTGTAAGGTTACCGATTTCACTGTGCCAGACCCCTTGGTATCATTATTTTCACCTAAATGTTACCTGGAAATAAAAACTTCTTAAGGATGAATGTTTTTTAATTCAATTTGAGTGTTGTTTCATAATCCCTTTGTTCCTGATATTACAACGGATATGTTTTGGTACTAGCAGGCGATTGTAAACAGCAGCGCGAGAAAGTACCATCACTCAAGTACGAGATTACTAAACGAATAATAATTATATAATTGTGATGAATGGTCAAGTGTTTGGAGGTTCTGTGGTACGGACCGGTTCCTAACCGGCTACACAAGGCTTCATCAGACTTCTGGATTGATTATACAAATAAACAGGCCTACTAAACTACCTATCCGTAACGGCATTTCTCCACAGGGGTAGGCAGAAAGATCGGAACGTAGTACAACTTTGTGCTGGCATACTAATTTCTTCGTGAACATTCGTATACGAATAACTAACTGGAAATCAAGCAGTTTCCCGCAGGGGATGATAGACCATCACACAACTCGGCACACACTCCTTGCTTCATTCAATTTCATACATCATATACATAGCACATAGGTACCTACCTACTCATCTGTTAGTACCATGCCTAATTTTCAATTGGAGGGCGGGTGTGGATGCCGCCGCCCCGTTAAAGACCTGCAATCCCTTCTTTTACCAGATTACCAATAATTTAGAGATTCTCAATAAATAAGCAATACTCATTTTTCTTCGTGTAATTAACACACCTGCATAGATCACCATTAGTTTTTAATTTTATTTTAGGGACCATTTAAAACTTTGTACATTCAAAATATGACTGGTCTTCTAGGTTGTTATTAGATTGGTTAGATTAGCGGTTCGCTAGATTTGGTGACTTAGCAGGGGTGCCCAGGTTCGTGGCGTGAAGTTTGTCCACGTCTTGGTGGCGAATGAGTTTGCCCACCAGCCACGTGACCGGATCGGGAGAGCCGGACTTTCACTACCCAACACCTTGCACGTAGTGGGAGGGATGGATCCATACGTTACTCCTGGACCCTCTGAACCTGAGATAGATTACTAACCACCCATCATACATTTCGCAGAACTTCCTCGCTTCCCTTTACTTAAAAAGACCCCCATCATACCATCCCCAAAGATGACGTATTTCCCGAGGAATAGTTTTCCTATTAGGTACGTTTTTAAGCACAATCTTGGTGATTCCATAAACCCAACCAATGTACCTTAAAACCCTTTTTAATGACTACATTTTTCACACTTTTGTTTTCCGGTAGCACAATCATACTACAGGGTTTTCCAATAAGAGTTGTTATTTTGATATTCAATCGTAAAAGATCAATGGTTTCGTTGCTTGTGTAGCACGTAGTGCCGTCTTGTTGAAAGTAAACGTTGTCCAGATCAATACCATCTAATTCCGGCCATAAAAAATCATTAATCATCTCTCGATAGCGATCCATTGACCGTAACTGTTGCTCCAGCCTAATTTTCGAAAAAGTAAGGTCCAATGACTGCGCCGGACCATAAACCGCACCAAACAGTCACATGTTGAGGATAGAGAAGCTTTTCAACAATAACTCTTGGGTTTTCCGAGCCCCAAATAAGACAATTTTGCTTGTTGACGAAGCCACCGAGGTGGAAATGGGCCTCATCACTCAAGATGATTTGCATTTGATTCACTCAAGTGAATTTTAATAATTTCAATGCGCTGTTCCATTTTTATTCTTTAAGTATCTGAATACGTTTGTCTCGACACAGGTGTACCCTAGTGAGACAGATGTCGATAAATACACGTAAAAAACTTTATTTTGATAGATAAATAAATTTTAAAAAAAATGGCGTAGTTTCTACTTGTCAAATGTCAAAAAATGACAGCTTCAAAAGTAACATCTACAGAAATAGCGGGCTATTCAAAATAGCACCTCTTATTGGAAAACATAGTGATAATATTAGTGACGTAATTTTCAGCATTGAATTTAAATCAGGTTTGCAAAAAACTTAACTTTTCGCAGATAATACAGATTTCTATATAATACTATCCACAGGTTTTCCAACATTACGTTTGCAATTGCGAAAAAGATTACAAATTGAAATTTTGAAATAATATTTTAACATGCAAATTCGGCGTGTTGTTGCAACAAATGGCTTTGCACCAGATGCACGCAAACTAATTGCACTCCGAGTGCAATATTATGTAGATACCTACCTGATATGGCGGGCGGTGATGTGACTAAATCAACAAATGTCAATTTGCCCACCCCCGGAACTGAACCCTCGCTGACTTGTTAGTTTGCAGAACCTGCTGGCGGAGGTATTACCCACCAGAGTCGTCCGAAATGGCGAATATCAATTCATGTACAGGGAATTATGCACGTCTGGTTATACTGCATATTAAAATCACAGGTACAATCTGGTAATAATATATTATTTGCAAACACTACGAATACAGTGAAAAAATGTTATATGGTAACAATGTGTGCAAATTTATTCAGAAATTTTTTTATATGTTAACAATGTGTGCATATTTATTAAGAATTCTCCTCAAATTATTAGTAATTCGAGTTAAAAATGTGATTGAAGGTCATTAACAAAGTGAAAGACAAACAAACGTTAGGACGCGAATTATCAGAATTTCCTGATAAACTTTTTTGTAAATTACCGATACATTATTAAGATAATCAAAAAACGTTTTTATAGAAAATGAATAGTTTATTTTTAATGTATTAAAAATGGAAATTTTAAGCATAAGTAGCAAAATGTAAATATTACAAATTTATAAAATTGTTCTCACAGGAATATTTTGAAGTGATCCAAAATCAATATGTGCAAATGTAAAAACGAATGTATAAATAAAATATTCAAATTATAAAAAGAACACCGTTCAAAATATCCAGAACAATCCATGACGAATGTTCGTAATTATTAACTTTTGTCAAAGAGAAATCATCGTCGAAGCTTTGTATTTATTTTCAAGGGATATTCTCATGATTAGAAGGCGATTTAAAATAATTTCGCATTAATTTGGCAGCGGGGTGTCTCCAAAACTACATCCTCAGCGCAGGTGTCATCCCACCCTACAAATAAGGGATGATGTGACAAATGACGTAACAATACAATTCGACTATCAGTCCATTGTTGGGGTAAATACAACCACAATGGGGTAGTGGGATTATTCCTGGTGGTGAATTTCAACCCCGTGATAGGTACAGGTACAGCCACAAGGGTTTCGGATTTTTAATGAATTTCAAAAGATATGATAATATTAGGGTTAGATTATAAACGAAGCAGAAAAACAACTGGCTGCTCACTGTTGAACTTTAAGCTTCTGTTCGTTTGTGGATACATTTAATTCATCAGCAAATTCAAATACGTTGATTTCATTAGAGAATTTTTCGGAAAATTATGTTACTGATTGAATATTTATTTTGGGATTATTTGTGAATGCATTATGCACAAATATTTATATTTTCAAATAGATGTGAAATCGTTTTCGTTTGCTTCGTTCCTTTCCCATAATTCGAGGCCCGGCCCATGGAAATTATGTGGTTTTTATACGTTGCATTACAGAAAAAACGAGTCAAAGAAGCGACCCGTTCTCATGAAGCCAACATAAACTGTGAACTGGTGTAAGCTCGTGTACGTCTACGAACCTCGCCAAATTCTAATCGGGTAGAATTGAAATTCATTTCGTATATTAAATGCAGTATGTCCGCGTGTGTGTACGTGATTGCCACCAAAAGATGATAGAATGCATTGTCATTGACAACGAGACTATCTACCGATTTTCAGCTAGGTCGGATGTTGGGAAGTTGATTAATTTCCGCTTCCAAGATTTGTATTAATTCATTTCAGAAAGTCAACTTTAAGTGGACGTTTAAAAAGGTATTGATGCATTTTATGTTATTTAGTCTTCACTGCCATAGAATCTTGCCTTGATAATTGAAACATTCATTACAAAATATTTTCAAAGGTGAAGTGGTTGCTCAAGTTATTTCTTGACACCGGGTAACCGATGCATCATGAACGCGGCTAACGAAACTGAATATAGTCTTCGCCAAATATCGTCGAAGCGCTGTGAAACCGCGGTAGTTCAAATATTATTTTTATTAGTGAATACAGAAACACAAGTCAGATAATATATTATAAATAATCCATCACCCATCTCTGTGATTCACACATAAATCAAAAAAATATATTTTTTATTCGAATAGGTACACATTTCTCTTATTAACCAAATATATTATACTCGTGAAGGATGATCTCGCAGGTGAATATTTTAGACACTATTCGGTGAGAAATATTATCAACAGCAGATGAACAACAAAACATCGGTCCATAACGCGACAACACAACAGGTTCACACATATTTTTCAAACAATTACATTATTTGTACACAGCTTACGACGATTTGCATACGATATTACGTGCAATAAGGTGTTACTAGTCCTTAACCCTTCTGCCTTTTATGCATGCAAATTCATAAATCTGCACATTCAAATGCAAACAGATTTGCATTATTGACAAACGTGTGAATCAATCGATACGAGTTTTAAAATTCACAGGAATTATTGATTCAACATGTCATTATATGCAAAAGTTTTGGCTGTGATTAGGTAGTTAAACGACTGATCAGCGGAAGTTACCCGGCTGCAGAAAAAACTTTTTGTGCTGTGATTTCATGATTATAACATGTGATTGAAATCATTTTGCTTTTTGCGTTATAAAATTGCACTTATTTTACTTCGCTGGATATTACCATAGATAAGAGAAACAGCGGGAGATGTGGCATGGAAGAGTGTTGATTGTTCCTGTGATAAAATCAAACTGCACGGACTGTCAAAGCGAAGGAGCCAAAGAAAGTTATGCGTTTGGTGTGCATGTAGAAACGAGAAGCCGCTGTGCGTAGCTTCTATTTATAATAGAATGTGTGAACAATGTTGGCGACATTTTCTGCGCGCACTTATAATGGTTCACGACCCACATTTCTTGTTTTTAGTATGCAAGAATGCTACCATCCATCAGCCTAAATACAACAACGTTTTTTCAAAATCATTTTCGCGTTAAAAACTTCATACAGAAACAAACAACATGGTGTCTTGTTTTGTGTGTTGCCTGGCATCTACACAAAAGAAACACAATTTAAAATGTAAGGTATTGTGAATACTTAAGTGCACGTATAAGTTATGATTATTCTTTATTTATATTAATTAAAAAGTAATTTGGCTTTGAATGTGTCAAAATTTAAATCGAAAATATATTACTTTATTGCTCAGTCTATGCATTCTCTCCATAAAAGAATTTAACACGACATTATTAAAGAGGTATAATATATTCCATCTAGTAAGCTTCCGAGATAAATGTAATGACACCAAATTTACAGCGTCAGGGCAGTCATGTCTTGAAATAATAATTATATTCGCAAGCGCGAAATGGTTATTGTCGGATCAGAGAAGAATTGCGGACCAACTGCTATTCGGATGTCTACTCTAGCCACTAAAATTTCGCGTCAACTATCAGTGTTTCTAACAATTTTAAATTACAAGTCAATGCGCCGTTTCAAATGCTCATGCTCATCACTCAATAATTTAGAGAAATATTTGCATTGTTGAAGATAAACCATTTGATAAAGGGTTAGGTAAAGTATGGAGTGCATTTGCATGCACTTTAACGGCGGCTTGCATCTGCGATAATGCACTTGTAATAATACTTCATGGGAAAGCTGTTTGTGCGTGCTGTATTCCTGAATTAGAATAACAAATAATGCATTTAATGATTAGCACTCCTGTTGCATACAAAACTCCTTATCACCTTTAACAACGCACACAACACTTGAATCTATATTCTTAGAGACTTCACTTTTAGTTTTCTCTAGAGATCGTAATGTAATAAGAATAAGTAGGAATAACGATGATTTATAGTTCTTTACAGCTAACCGTAACGCTAAAATATACATTTTAATAGAATTATTCATTTTCTATCAACTTGGGCTGGAGCTGTTTTTTAAATTTATTTTTAGTTATATATGAAACCGCACAAGAGTTCTAACTGCTCCCAACCGTCTGGAACCAGTGAAAATATGGTATCCCCAATTGGCGAACGTTGTGAGGCCGAAGGTAGTAGGGATGGGAAAGAGATTGCGAAGAGGATGGTGGGGGAGTACCTGACTATTAAGACCTGGTCACCAAGTACGGCTAAAGCCATTTTAAGCAACGTTTAAATTCTGAATGGTGGTCACTAGGGCGATACACTCTGGAACGTGCCTCAAGTAGACTGTATATTATATATAATAAAATTTACTTGCGCACGCCGGAATTCGACTTGCTAGTCGAGAGCCTAACCCCTCAGCCACCGTGGTCGTCAATCAAATTCAAGTAAGAAAATAATCTAAAGTGATTTTAAAAAAGTATCCCCAAATAATTGTCAAGGTGTCAATTATTATCAGTCAAGTGTCAAACACATAATATGATCTTTATTTGAAAACAGTAACGCCGGGCTGAAATGGTGGAATTGTGAATTTTTAAAATAATAACCTGTAATATATAGACTACTCCATCAAACATCTTCTCCAGGGGATAAAAGCGCTCTTCAGTCGACGATAGCGAGGGGTCACGGTATAACAAATGCGAGTTTACTTGGCAGACAATAAAACCTCCTCATCTCCCCGCAGTTCGATCACTGAGAATGGGGGCATAAAAGTCCTCGAAGCGTCGATTTATGCGGTATTTATCTTATCGCAGCGAGGACTGACCATTAGATCTCCCTGCGTATGGATATAACATATTTCACATGAATGTAGACACTCAGGAAGGCCGTTATTGTGTTGGACTGAATATGCCATGAATTTATATAGCCATGATGACTTCTATAGATTGATGGTAGATTGCAAAAGAAGGATTACTACCTCTTGAAAATAACTTCTGAATTTTCTTCATAATTTTTTTTGAATTACTTACGTGTATGCAATTACCTGAAGACATTTAAAAATATATTTTAAAACTTTCATTAAGTATAAAACAAAATTTGTTGTCAAAAAACATAATAAATTTGAACGTTTGTTATGTACTACCCTTATGATAAAGTAAGTTGAATAAACTTGATTGTTTTAAGCAGATGAAAGTTTGAACTATCGGCCTCCGTGGTCGAGGTGTAAGGCTCTAGACTAGGAATCCGGAGGTCACGGGTTCACATCTCGGCGTGCGCAAGTAAATTTATTTATTTAAAATAATATTGAGTAAATTTGAGCCACGCTCCAGAGTGGAAAATACATGTATAACAATACAATATGTAGAACAGACAGTATTGTGTCTACTTCTATCCTATTGATTTTCAAATTATTATTCCAAATTCCATGGCCCATGATAAGAATGAAAATGCGAGAAATTACATTTTTAACAGCTTTTTTGCTCAATGTAAGATATTATTAATGTGTTTGGCACTATATACTCCCTTTTCACCTCTCGTGGATATGTACAGATTAATTCATTTGTGGTTGTGCTTAACGCCTATAAGTATTGTGTATTGCGGTTTGTACGAACAGACGGCAGGAGCGATATCACACACGTGTTCGCTTTTATTAAAATGAGGTAATATGCTAATTGGTGATTCACCTGTAAGCACCTTTCCATACTATTTGATCAGGAGTACATAACCAAAAAAGGGGAATTATTTTGTTTGATATGCAGGTCACGAATTTCATAATAATTATGGCTTTATATGGTAGAATATTTTTGAAAAAACAATGAATTTTCGAAAAATATCTTTTACTTCTGCCATCATGTAGAATCACCTCTCGAAGTTTGTGCACTTTACCTCCGGACAACCTTTATTTTTTTAGAAAAAATACTAATAATAAATGATTTTTCAAAAACCTTTTTTTAAATTAAAATCATACGGTATGAGATAGATATCTGTGTGCCAGGGTTTCATGATAACTCAACACAGTTACAATTCAACAAACTTTTAAAAAGTGCTATAAAGTCATTAGAAACGATGAAATTTTTTTAAAATTTAACCTAACCTAACCTAACCTACTTAACCCAGTTAATAAAGTGTTTGTATCATCACTTTCCATGACTTTATATAAATTTTAAAGATGTGATGAATTATAATTTTGACGAGTTATCCGGTCGCCGTGTGCCAGACACTGGGTTTTGGGTAACGGCGACAGTATACCAGTAGGTACATGTATTAAGGCCTTACTAATAAGATTCTTACACGTCCGTTCAACGTTGGTGTGGTAAAGCCGGCCTTGAGCCTGGTTTAAGACCATTTTAACCAAACAAACGCCATGGTAGTTATGAATTAACATGTCTAGTTTTTCACTGTTCTGACTTTATGCTCTGCGTAATATTTACACTCCGTTTATAGGTAATGGCGGTGCTTAGTAATTTTCAATCATAGACATCATAATGGCTGATTCTAACTCTAACTCCTACTAACCTAGGCTAGTATTAGGCGTAGTGTCTCGATAAAGACTCTATAATAGCTGAAAGACAAAATTCTAGCTTAGTTAGGATAAATAATTTGCTTTTATTTAGATGTAGGTGTAGACAGCATTTAGTCTCAGGCGTAATGTCATAAAAAGTCATATAGTATGACAATTAAAATTGCGTGAAACAGTTTTAATTACTTCATTGCTCGGTATCCCCGAAGAGAATGGATTGTAATAATAATTGTAGTAAAGGTGCTAAGAGCTAATTCCTATAAATGATATCTACAAGTGTTTACAGGTACATAATATAACTGATAACGCGGCTAGAAACAATATCGTGGAAAACAGTCAAAATCGACGATTGGCACCCAAACGTTTAAAGAAATACTGTGCAAAGTAATTCCTGCTAGGCGGTGTTTTTGTTATTGGTGTGGATATAATTCAAAACCAAAATGGTTTCGTACCTCTGAATCAGTGGTAGATTCAACGAGCACTGTCCGTGACATCGTCGACTGCCCCGTGGTTGTAAATTTGAAAAACGAATATTTTATTTATCTATGGCATCAACCCGGCACCCCGCCACACATGTTCCCTCGTCTATGGTAATGAAGTGAACCAGGTACTTACCCATAAGTGGTTGAGGGTAAATTTTCAAATAAAAATTTCCCCTGGAATAAATTAGCTGCGGTTCGATACATTCTTGAACCTATTTCTCAAGTTCAGTGATTTAGGTGACGTCCACTAAATTTTTGTCGATTTAAAAAGAAATATTGACATTATTACAGCAATACCGCAATCCAACGAAAAATCCACTCTCGAAAGATTAGTTGAAAATGGCAATTCAAATATTTAGCTTTTAAAATTATTATATGTTTTATAAGTAGGTACTTTGTCGGTTGCCTCAATTCTTCAAAGAAACACTTCACATTTTGAAAATGGTGACACTTAAATTAAAAACAAAAAATAATTTGGCGGTAGGTACATGGTATGCTATTATAACAGACATTAATTATATTGAAGTAGTACCTATCACTACCAAGTTATTTTGAAGAAAATTTCTGTTCCCACTGTTTTTTTAATGTGACGCTGTGAAGCAAAAGAGTGATAGAAAAACGATAAGATTTTTCCGACTGTGATTTCTAAGGAAACAATTGTTGCGCTTAGTACGCAAGGAAATGGGTTTTTGAATTCCGTTTCCCAATTATTATTATATTTACTTGTCAATTAAAATTATTTATTTATTCATGTTCTCTACAATATATTACTGACAAGATCACAAATTTGAGGAATATGTAAGTATAATAGATCATGTGGGGGCAGTTTTACTATTTTGTAACATAATATGAAAACATATAGTTGCTGAACTGTTTTTTTAAAGTGACGTTGAAAATTTCAATGGTATGTCCTCTCCTAGATCAAGCCTTATCTAAAATTGCCTCCCCTCCATTCAAGGTCTCATCTCGTCTAAGTCCGACTCCAATCTTTCATGTACTTTTGAAATTTGCTATTTAACTCTCCAAAATTTGATTGCCTAGAACACCCTTAGAAAAATTTGGAATAAAATGGAGAATCTTCAAGCAGTTGAGTCGCCTTGCGCATTCCGATGGGCAGAAGTCCTCGCTCTCGGAGTATGAAAAATTCAATGGGATATCCCACGAGTATACTTGTTAGGCACGTGTTAGTTAACCTCTTTCAATATAAGTCAATTAAGTTTAGTTCCAGAGATTAGTTAAAACAAATATTTGTCTAAAAAATTTCTGAGGTGTTGAAATTGAGTATTCCTTGTTAATAAGAAGAGTTTATTCCAGAATGTATGCAGGGGTAGCACAAAACAATACATTCCATATTTTAAAATAGCACACAAATAATAAGAATACACAGATAGGCAATGCGGAATATAAGTAAAAAATGTGTGAAAGCCGCCGTTTATGGAGGATATTTGAACATCTCCCCTCTCCAGAGGGCCATCAGGGGGAACACCATCCAGGCAACCATGGCAGTGATGATAGTGTTATTTGATTGGCGTAGTCTGCCCCACAAGTTTCCCATGTGGTGGCGGAGAAGCGCTTTGAAAGAGTGCACTCGTCCCTCCAGGAACATTTATGTAGCGCTGTAGTATCTCGGTAGGCAGAATAGTCGGAGATAAGGATTATCGTAAGCAACTTTCAGCTTTTGACTTTGGAATGCAGTGTAATAAATCCACAGTTCTGTGGAAAGATTACACTTTTTACTACATTTGTGTACAGCAAAGTACTGAATGCGTTGAATAGTATCCTTTTGACGTTTGTACTGCAAAAGAGTAAACGTCTTTACAGCATACCTGCTCTAACGGATATCGCTCTTCTTCCATATCCTAAATGTATTTCAGATCGTCTGTGATAATATGTCCCAGTTATTTGACGCTACGACTAACATTTGTTGAAGGTGTTTGCATGATTTTGTTTTTACATTTGAAAATCATAACGATTGATTTGAACCTATTATATTCAAGATTATGATTTTTTGCAAAATATTTACTTATTTGGAGTAGTTTAGTGCGCTAAGTGACGGTGCTAGTAGAACCATATCATCCGCGTAATTAATATTATTTACACATACTCCTTGAACATAGCAACCTATTTTTGTGTAATTGTTAAGAACATGGTTGGATACAGGAATGGATAGTACATACGTATATTCTCTCATATGTAGATAAAGCATAAACCTCTTTTCAAACTTTTCTATTTCTATGATTTGGTTTTGTTCAGCAGGGGCCTAAATACTTAAGTTATATTCCAGGATACTGTATTGCGATTCCTTTAGTAAATGATTTCGTTATTGTTCCATATTTTTCAACAAGGAAAAATACTTCAGAAAAAAAGTTGAGATACAAAGTTATTGATTAATAAAAACCATTATCGCATTACAATTCGAATAAGAATTGCATTATAAAATGTGTGGCTTCCAATAATATTACACGTAAAATAAATTACGCCCAAAAATATAGCCAAAAAAACGGTGAATAAACAGAACGATTGTATACAACGTAGACCCCATCTACCCTAGTGCGATTCATGCTCTGGTTTGCATTATGACACAATGGAAGCGGATTATGCACGGCGGGGTGAGTGGTAAGTGGGGTAATATTGACGATACACCTGCACTTTAATGGGTGCAATCCAAGCCATGATTTTTTTTCTAAATCTGCGATTCTGAAACATTGTGGAGATGGTGAAAATACTGCTACATCTATATAAATAAAATGAAGAATGAGTTGATGCACAGAATTTGAATAATTCATCAAATTTCCAAGTTGAATTTCACGTTCTGTGAAAGTTCTATTCAATTATTATTTCAGTTGTACGAAGCATCTAGACCATTCTGATATAATAACAGAACTTCCACATAACAGGAAAATTAACATTAGAATTTGATGAATTAACCTTAAAGTTCCTTGAAAGTTCTTCATTGATTGCTTTGAAATATTAACACAACGTTGCTTTCGATAAGCGCGAACTATATTATATACATATCACGTGTGACAGATAAAAAAAAAATTTGAAAAAAGAAACACGCGTTGTTGTTTTTCTATCTTCATAGACAGACTGAGCCGGAGCAACGGGTGGCGGGGTACAGATAGTTATATCAATAATTTTTTTGTTAATCGAAGGGAAGTTATTTTAGAATTTTAGTATTATAATAATCACAGTGATAATATTTCGATAATTTATATAGCTCTGTTTTCGTAAAAATCACCTCAAGGGCATTGTACAATATTAAATAATAAATGTCTGATAATATAGGATCGCTCATCCAACTTGATAGACAAGGCTTTATAGCGAGATTGATAAGGCTTTACAACGAGTTATGGACCTTTAATATGTATAAAATCATTAAATGTCATGACAGATTTTTGCTACCTGATAATAACTGAAAATATATATAATCTGAAATGATTCATCACGATCATATTTTGAAAATGTCGTATCAGCTTGCATAAAGGATTTCAAAAATTCAAAAAGAGTAAATGTTTTTAATCCATAACAATAACTTTGGTAAAATAGTCTTATTACATTGCACAACTATAACTTTGGTAAAGTAGCATTATTCCATTGCACAACTGTAATTTTGGTAAAGTAGTATTATTTCATTACATTACTGTAACTTAGGAAAGTAGCATTATTCCATTACACAACTGTAACTTTGGTAAAGTAGCATTATTCCATTACACAACTATTTATATGTGGAGAGATAGTGAAAGATTCATTAAATTTTTTCTTATATTTTTAAATCATAGTTCAAAATTTCACAGCCTTGACCAATCTAATGTTTGTCCTCAGTTGAGTTTGATGATGTCTCCCCGGCGGAAATAATAATTTCTTGTAGTAGTAATTAAGTTGAAATTTCATAAATTTTGGATACTAAACGTGAAACTTTTGCAATTATCCACAATATTCGCAGTAGCAAATTTTCTACCGCATGGATATGACATCGAAGCATGAATGTAAACATATCCAAAATATTCGATTATCGAACGTACCCAACAATGTATTCGATTATCGAACGTATCTAACAATAAATTCGACTATCGAACGTACCTAACAATGAATTTGACTATCGAACGTACCTAACAATGTATTTCTTTTAATAAATACCTACATCACTTTAAATGTTGAGGAACCTTTCCTTCAGATTCGATCCATAGATCACAGTTGGCCATATGGTCAGGTAGCACGGTCGAAAATAAAGCGCCGAGATATTATTATTCTTGGGGTCGGAGGGCTGCATATTAATCTAATTATTCGGGACGATAACAGTCGGTATTACAGGTGCCTGTGACGATGCATTACCTGCCATTACCATTCCAATTCCATGCAATCAGTGGACACGTAGGTAAATTCTGATCGTAATGGCGCTACAATATAGGAACTGTGAACAATTGACAATGATTATCAGGTTTTTGTTTTGCTCTCCAAGGGTGAAAAACAATTTTTTAAGGGGCTGATTTATTGAAATCATCATTGAGCATTTCAACGACCTTTGTGAAGAGTTTTGACAACAGATATTAGAAACAAGGGAGATGGGCCATGAACTATTATTAGCAAGGAACCACGAGTACAAAAATGTCGCCAACATCATTCACCCATACTACTACAAAATCGCATATAGCGCAACGGCGCTTTACCTTCGTTCCTACATAACTTTCATGGCCTCCGTCACTTTGTTAGTATGTGCAGTTTGGATCGTATAATGGTCGATAAGAATCCACGCCATATCTCCTTTGTTTTTATTATCTTAGGATACTAATATGCATGAAATTACTTTTGATATATTCCATAAAAATAAATAAATATACGTGTTGTACTTCTTCATTCATTCTCCTATTACTGTCACTCGTACTTTCGCTTTATATTCTTCTCAAATGCAGAAATTTAGTTTAGCGTCACGAAAAAATGTTGGTTTGCGCATTAGTGGCTTTTTGGACCATATTATGATGATTTTGATCATATAACGACCTCCTCAATTGAAGTAGTGTTCTCTTCAATTGAAGTAGTATTCAAAATCCACACCTACCTAATTAATAATATAGATTGTTCTTGGGTTCAAATAATAATTTTATAAATTTTCATTCGCTTTTCAAAAATTACATAAAATAAAACAATTGATAAATTAAATGTCAAATCGTTGTAATGGACGAGAATCGGTAAATATTCACTTATATTCAAAGGTTTTCAATTTCAATATTTCTTGTCATTAATTTGTTCGGTTTTACGCATTTTTCAATATTTTAGCTTGATGTCGAAAGTAAAACTTTAAAGTAGTAAAATGAACGAAAAGGACGTGGAAGACACTTTTACTACGTGTTTTGTGGATGCTGGCATGAAAATTGGTAAAAAATTACATATTTTTATAGATATGTGCTGTGTTTACGAAACATCAAGTGCATTGAAAAGCGATTAATACAGTGGAATTAGAAGAGTACAGTTTTTTGAATAACATTGTTTTATGTGAATATATACTACTGCTTCTGTAGTCCTAACTGCTCCCCAATCTCCGGATCCCAATAATTAATCGAATTCTGGAGCTAAAGGAAAAAACAGATTTCCGTCTGTATCGAAATATGATAATGCTTAAACTGCAACTGGGTGAAATACCACCAAGTTATCTTTTTCATGTACGGTTCCATGATAACTCAACAAGATGGCAATTCAAGACACTTTTAAAAGGTGATATAAATTCATTAAAATCTATGACAAAAACTAACCTATAAACCTAACCTACGTAACGCATTTAAAGTATTTTTATTTCATCACTTTTTAAAGGTGTGTTTAATTGTCACTGTGGTGATTAATCTGGTTACCCAGAAAGATAATGTTTTTGCAGATTGTCACGTTCCAGTTTGTTTGTTTCAGGAACCGGTTTCACAATAGGCCTCCTCACTTCAGCACTATTCACCAAAAGGCGTCCCTGGCCCCTGGCAGCCGGGGTGGGTCTTGGCCTAGGGCTGGCCTATGGAAACTGTGAAAAGAGCCTCAACCAGCTGATGATGAAGGGGTGTAAGGAGCCAAAGCGAGAATGCAAGACGCTGTAAAGAAGAGACAATATAATTTTTTGTGACGTGTTTTTTGGCGCAAATTTTAGACGATATTAAAAATGTGAGTTGTTCTCTACAATATTTGAAAATATAAAGTGCATTGTTTTATTTAGTTTCATGACCGAGCAGAATAGTGACAAAACAAAACGTTGAAGAAAACTGAAAATGATCAAGCAATCAACAAACCTAGCATCTTCATTTAGCATGGTCTGAGTTTTCACTGTTCTGCTCGGTTCCGTCATTATTTAATATTATTTGTTTCTTCTAATGCGTCTTTTGCAGCGTTTAATTTCGGATCCACCTTGCTATAATAATGTATTTAACGAAGAAAAATCCTCTTGAAATACAGTTTGTTAAATTACAATACATGATAAAAAAACATAAGAAAAAAGGCAATTCATCTGAATTTCAAAGATGGAAGTATAAGATTTTTAAGCGGCCGCTACACTACTCGCTTCGGCGCTTCGACGAAGTCCTCGACGAAGTTAGCCGAAGTCCGAAGTGCGTGCCCACACACTCGTGCAACTTCGCGAGTAGCTCAGTCTCTCGGAGTCCGTGCACTAGGCAACATGGACGTTCAAGTGGCAAATAAAGGATGAAAGTAGATTAAATGCTGTTGAAATGAGATCCCTGAGGCGTATAATAATAATAATAATAATAATTGGATAATTTGTAAAGCGCCGTTTTTGTGAAAAATCACCTCAAGGGCGTATGTGTGGTAAAACCATGTTTGATCGTGTGAGGAATGTGGAGATCCGCAAAGAGTGCAAGGCTGATGTAAGCGTAATGAGTAAGATTAAGTAAGGGACGCTTAGATGGTTTGGGCATGTAGAGCGAATGAGCGAAGAAAGGAGTGTGACGGCCGGCATAGTCCAGTGGTAACGCATTGGACTGCCATTCCGAAGGTCGCGGGTTCGAACCCGGCGTGCGCAAATAAATTTTATTTGATTAATTTGTGTTATTTCACAATTAATTAATTAAAATAATATATAGTATATTTGCGGCACGTTCCAGAGTGGAAGATACTATAAGTATCGCCCTGGTGTAAGACCACCATTCAGAATTGAAACGTTGCTCCAAATGGCTTTAGCCGTGTTTAGTGACTAGATCTGAATAGCCAGGTACTTCCCCACCTTCCTCTTTCCCTTCCCCACTTACCTTCAGCCTCACAACATCCCCCAATTGGGGATGCCATAGTCTCACTGGCTCCAGACGGGAGCAGTTGGGACTCTTGTGAGGTATTCACTATAAAAAAAATATAAAAAAAGGAGGATATATGATGCAAATGTGAATGGTAGCAGAAGTCGGGGACGCCCGAGGAAGACATGGCACGATCAAGTGAATCAGATACTCGAGTCGGGCCATGTCAAGAGTCAGAATAATAGAAGAGTATGTATGAGACGATGTATGAATGTGAATGAGGCAAGGAGTGTGTGCCAAGACCGAGTTGTTTGGCGGTCCGTCCTCTCTGCCTACCCCTGCGGGGAAACGGCGTGATGGTTAGTTAGTTATCTTTATAGTCCCTTTCAATTGGGTCCCAAATAACCGCCTCGGATTGGAGTGTTTCTAGAAACAAAAAAATTAGGTCCTGTGACCACAGTGTAGAAGCCATATTTTATTACGTATAGTCACTACGACTCTGCGCACGCACAACCACCAAACACGACGTCTCGAAGCGAACTGAAGTGAACCGAGTAGTGTGGGCAGACACTTCGTGTTTGAACTTCGAGTCCTTTGACTCGGGCGCATTTACCGACAACAATCGGAAGTCGGGCCAAGCGAAGCGAAGATGCCCGAAGCGAAGCGAAGTTCGTGCCCACACTATCGTATTAGGTCAACTTCGATCAACTTCGCGAGTAGTGTAGCTGGGCTTTAACAAGCAGCGAACGGAGATGAAGAGATGAATGTTTTAGATCTAACAAGAAGATATTTGGTGACCAGTTTATCCATATGGCACGTGCGTCCTTATAAGTCAAAGGCGTAGACCTGATCTGGCCTGACGAAATTAATTTAGATATTTATTTTAAAATAGTCCTACATCATATAATTTTTTTCTCACTCTTTTCTGAGTATAATATTATGGCACAAAAGTGGATGGGAAGAAGTCAGAAATACCTCTGAAGAATAAGTACCTGATCGAACAAAAAGTGGCTTCGGAATAATATAAGAGTAAGTATGATGGGATGTATGAGTGTGAATGACGCAAGGAGTGTGTACCTGTAGGAGAAGTGGCGTGATAGCTAGCTACTAAGATAGTCAAGAATCAATTTCTAAAGGTTCAATATGACAATGACTATTCCAACATCCTAGCAGTGCGGCGACAGCATCGACAAATGAATACAAAATTGTTTTAGCTGCAATTGAACTGCAACCCTCAATTAAGGTTCGAATTCGTTATATACAACACGAAAATTAACTTTAAGATCATGACTATATTTACTGTCCATGTAAGCAGCGTAAAAAATAGTTCCACAGAGTATTTTGATGAGCATTCTAGCTTGATATAATACGTGCGACATTTTCGTTAATATACACTCGCATATAAATCGCACGATGTTTTAGTTAATGTACACTCTCATATAAATCGTACGATGTTTTAGTTACTGTACACTCTTATATAAATCGTACGATGTTTTAGTTAATGTACAATCTTGTATAAATCGTACGATGTTTTAGTTAATGTACATTTATAAAAATGAACCCTTTTCAATACAGCTTATGAAGATTTTGACGTAAAATTGAGGAAAGGGTAAGTATCAAATATAGTTAGTGTCCGCCACTGCCCGTCCAGACCTGCCTATTTAAATTGACATTTAACACGTGCCACGTAATTCGGTAGCCACTCCGCTATAAGCTACGAGATATGTATCGCAGCACAATTTATACTCGATTATACAAGAAATTTACAATATTCAATAATGCAATTTAATCTTTTACCTGAAAGCTCAGTAAGATGGGGGCTCTTTGAAAGGTGCTATAGGCACGGGGTTGAACGACTCCTGATATATGTTTTTTTGAAAAGATAATTTTGTTGATAGATAGTTAACTCTCTAGGTTTAGATTAGATCAAATATATTAGAATTATTCTTCTAATATCTTTGGATTAGATCAACATAACTATTCAGTGCGCAATTTGTGGTGTTACTAAATATCTATTTAAAATTACTTGTTCGCCATACTTTTTGTTTCTTGTTATTCAACTTAAATCTTGGAAAATGTCGAGCGAAAAGCTAATATTAGATGAACATGATTTGTTGTTATTTTATAGCAAAATTCTCACTAATGTCCATCTGCTAAGGAGATCCTTACATTAAAATAAATTTTAATGATTAAAATATTGGTAACCGGACAAATAATCACAATAATAATTCATCACATCTTTAAAAAGATATATAAAGTCATGGAAAGTGATGAAACAAAAAAATATTAACTGGGTTATGTAGGTTAGGTTAGATAAAAAAATTATTTTTTTCATCGTTTCTAATGACTTTATTTCACTTTTTAAAAGTGTGTTGAATTGTCACTGTGTTGAGTTATCATGGAACCTAAAATATTACGATAGTTTGACTTAACTCAGTACAGAAAGATATATAAAACGGTGACCGGATAACTCAACAAAGTAATAATTCAACACACCTTAAAATGTATATGTATATAAAACACGATATTAACAACAGTTCTAAATTTATGTATTATATGCAAATGTAAATATTTGGTAGACACTGTAATGTATGTATAGAAATAAGTAAATAAATAAAAATAAATAAATGTGATAAAAAGTCATGAAAAGTGATGAAACAAAAACTAGGTTAGGCTTAAGGTTTGTTGAATTGTCATTGTGTTGAGTTATCATGGAACCGTACAAATCAGATAATATTATTACACAAGTGCGTTATTATTTCATGTTTTTCATGTTGAGTGAAATAATTCCTTAAAATAATAAAATTTAATCGCCCTAATTGCCCAAAACAAAACCCTCGTATCAGCCCCTCGATCCCTCATATACCCCTCCCTTAATCGTGGCTAAGTCCCCACTCCTCGCAGGGGTGAACGTATTAGTATCTCTGCCGACCGCACAGGTGTTCGTCCCGCCATATGGCCGATTCGGACTCGATCTGGATAGCCCGTAGAGTGGAGTGGAGTGAGCAGAAAGCGGGGAACCCCGCCTTATAAGGGTGAGATATATATTCAGTAGGTAATGCCTCATTTATTCATTTAGACACACGTCAGGTTAGTAAACAACAACCACCGAGAGGTCTGGTATATAAAATCGGTATTTAATTTTAACATCTTATTTTAAAAAGCATAAGTCATCTTTAGATATGCTGTTTTGGAGGGTCTTTCAGGAAAAGGAAGGAGTTGAACTTCTGGAAAGGAAAAAGTTATGAGGGGTGGGTAGGAATCTGTGGGTCAATATGTCCAGGAGTGACGGAATGAATCCATCCCTCCCTTTGCGATGCAAGTCGATCGCGATGGGTCAAGAGGATCCAACAATAGAGGTCAAAATGTCTCTCTCAACCAATCCCTTCCGATCCGGCATACGCCGCCAAGACTTAGATAAACCATACCTCACGAACCCGGGCATCCCTGCTAAGTCAACGTGGCGAACCACTTGGGGTGACCTATGGCTGGGGTGTTGGTTATCCAATAAAATGTGATCATCGTAATATTAATAATAATGGCCGATAAACATAATACTAAACATAGTCATGTAATAACAAGTTTTAAACATAATGTATACAAATAATGCGTACGTGTGATAACCATACAAATATATACACATGTAAAATGAATAATTTAATATCAGTCAGACATAATGCGTTGTTCTCGCGAGTATACTTCTGCCCGAGTTTGGCCGTTGACAAGGGATGAATTAAAACTCGGGTCAATTCATCAAAAATTACGAGGAAACTGTTAAATTTAACAGCGTAATTACCAAAATACTGTTCGTGGTGCATTCAACTCCATAACATAACCATCGAATTGCATGGGATCCCATATACCCGCCAATTACCCAGTTTCTCGTAATCATCTAATTATTATTACTAAAACCACAGTTTTTTGTCTGATATTACAGGATACTTTTATTGCTCTTTGTTTGCACGAATAATTACGGTGATTCACCGTTTCCTGGATTGTGTCTGAATGTGGTATTACGATATTATCGAAGATTATTCATTTGTGGGGACGTTTCTGATTTGTAGCTTGAAATGATGCAGCAATGTACGAAATTTGTGCCCACAAAATAACAGAGTACTGATCGACCAACGTGTATTTATATGCAGTCGGGGGCGCCACAAAGCAGTGGCAAATGGAATGGCAATGTCAAATATAATAACAATGTCGAATAGAATAACAATGTCAAATAGAATAACAATGTCAAATAGAATAACAATGTCAAATAGAATAACAATGTCAAATAGAATAACAATGTCAAATAGAATAACAACGTCAAATAGAATAACAATGTCAAACGGAAACGACAAGGACGTTGAATAAGATGAGGAACGAAACAATGCTGACATACTTTATTAATATAGTCAATTTATATAAAGAAGACCCTCCACACAGCATCCCCAAATATGTCGTAAGCCCAGAGGGATTTTTTTCCTCAGGGCATGTAAGGCTGTGTTGTGGCAAATGTAAAAAAAAGTGTGCGCGTGTTTGTGCATGACAGACGGGTGACGTGTATTGGACTTTTATACAAATCTACAGTTTTATTCCGAGTTTGATGCAATTTTTCACACTTGAACTTCAAAACAGGAGATTAATGTCTTCTGATTTAAAAAAAATCTGTGTAAAGCCCGGGCCGCACCGTGGATTTCTATGCAGCTTTATGAGCGCAAGTATGTTCAAATATTCAGCATGTTACTTCGTTGGAACCATAAAATTACATTTATCTGCCAAAATATGAGACAAGACGATATACGAGTATATTATGTTGGTTTCAAAATTTTCAGGTCAATGAAAAGAAGATTCCATTAAAAAATTTGAAGCTTACCTGAAGCCGTCCAGAAAAGAAAAGTAAAAAAAATAACGGTACCTACCTAACTATCATGCAGCCCCATGAACAAATTACCGGCTTTACAGAATTGTACCATTAGGTATTACCTGCACAGTCTGCTAAATTTAAATCCTTTGCAAATTTCCACCTTATCAAAACGAATTAAAGCGTAACAATGAAGACACTTAACCTACATATCAAGTACTTGTCTGCAAACCAAAAAGCTCAACCAAATGGTTTATAGTCTAAATAGAAAACATTTCTCCACAAAAGAAACAAATTAATTCTCATAGGGTGCGTAACAAATATTTATAAATTTAAACTAGGGTAGCACGGCGAAAAAAGTTAGGGTTGTTATAAATAACAGGGTTTTTATTTTGATATCCATATTCATAAACGTTGTAATCGGATTACTTAAGCCTGGTTTAAGGTTTATTTTAAAGTTGGCGTGCCCTGTTTGGTAGATCGCGTGATCTGATATGACTTAATGTGAATAATCTGAATAAATATTATCCCTCCTCCGTATGTTCTGCTTGCAAGTGTGTCCGCGAAATGTTAACAGATGTTCGGGTTCACGGTTCTTAGGTATTAGAACTGAAACAATTAACTATTTATAATAATAATAATAATGATTGGATTATTTGTATAGCGCCATTTTCGTGAAAAAATCACCTCAGGAGCGCTTAACAACTTAATTTATGCATTTAATTTATTCCTATTACTTAGACTTATAACTTATTACTTTTGGGTTATAACTAAGTTTCATAGCTATTAATAGAGACTTATAACTAGTGGCTTATAACTAAGATTAATGTCGAGTGATTTACAATTAAGACTTTTAACTAATGACCTTAAACTATACATATTTTTATGACAAAGTGAGTATTTACACAATACCGCTATAATATGACTTATAACTACGGCTTTAACCAGAGATTTACGATTAACATACATACTTGCGTTTACAAATATAGATTTTAAAACTTAAGGGATGCTTAGCGAATGAGCTAAGAAAGAAGTGTAAGGAGAATATATGACGCAAAATCGAATGTTAGCAGAAGTCGGGGACGCCCGAGGAAGACATGGCACGAACAAGTGAATCAGATACTTGAGTCGGGCTATGTCAAGAGTCAGAATAACAGAAGAGTATGTATGAATATGAATAAGGCAAGGAGTGTGTGCCAAGACCGAGTTGTTTGGCGGTCCGTCCTCTCTGCCTACCCCTTCGGGGAAACGGCGCGGCGTGATGGTTAGTAGTCACTTAGCTATTCTTTATGGGAAACTGCTGAACTATCCGAAATGAACAAAAGTGAATGGTAGTCGAATGAAGTCGGAGCCGCACGAGCAAGACATGGCACGATAGAGTGAATCACTGGAGTGGAGTCTTGTCAAGAGTCAGAATAACAGAAGAGATTGTTTAAGGCAGTATATGAATGTGAATGAAGCAAGGAGCGTATGCATATATAAAGGTGATTGGCGGTCAATCCTCTCTGCCCACCCCCTCCAATTAAACAACTTCAAAAATTGCAGTAACAGCATTATAAATAATAAATTTCTAATAACAACCACCGCCTGGGTCGACATCACGCCTTGCTCTGTATTCCACATGGCATAACGGACGTTCTGGCCCAGCATAGAATGACAAAAGGTATGGTGCTGCTAAATGAAATCTCCAAGTCTCTTGATAAAAGATTATAATATATGTATTACGTCAAAGATTGTTACTGAGGCAGTTTTGTTTTGTGTAGTTTTTTACCATTCATATGTAAAAACCCTTAAGAAGGGCGTTGATTAATTAATAATAATATCGATATTTTCAATATTGGCCTTGAATGTGTCATGAATCATTTTAGGCAAGGACTCTAAAATATATTATTGTTAATTTTTTTATTTATATTTAAATGAACGTCAATTGTGTCATGCGTAGTGTAATACGATTAAATAATTCTGTTATATACATTATTTAAAAAAATATATTCCTTCATTATCGCTCAGGTGATATAAATTTTGTATTTGTACAGATTACTTAATTTCAAGATTACTGAAACTGTTTCAGTTGATGGCATCATTTCATCGTGGGCTGTTGTTGAACTTTGAAATATGTATTTATTTTAGCTTTCGGAAATTAAGAAATTTTTAAATATGAAAAAACTCTTGGGCGGTGCAAGCCGGATAGGAAACCTTATATTTCATAAATTAATGTATAAATAAATAAAAAAAGAACCACCCAAATCAATTGATATTTTCCATTAGTTAATTACCTGCCACAGTAAATTCCGATTGACCATTTATTGTGCCCCCAAGCAATGTTAACCCCTTCAATCCACCATGGCACGAGATGAAACTTGTTTACGCATCCCTTTTCCATCCGATACAAAGCCATTTGTCATATTCGATTAGCGCGAAGGGGTTACAATGATAAATGGGCCACCGAACCGTCTGCGCCTATTTAACAAATTGCTCCACAATTCAGTTCTATTGCAGATTGGTTATCAACTGATGAACAAGAACCGGTGAAAGTCCAGCAATCAGAATCAAAACACTGGCATTGTATAAAATGGCTATTGAACATATTCAAAACAGTATTTACCCAGTTTCCTCGTCTCTCTCTCCTTCCCCTCCCAACTTCATTCAGCCTCATAACGCACCCCAATTAGGAAAAGGAAAAGGAAATATACTACATTATAACTAACTATAAACATTATTATCATATGTAGAATCCCGTCTGACTTCAGGATCGAGCATTAAAGACCATTGGAGAAAGATACTTGCTCCCACATTCTTAGATCCGATGGATTCCCGTGCTTCTCTGCTTTAATTTAATTTTCTATTTATTTTTTAATCTCTTTTTATTTATTTTACTATATGTAAATACTATTTGTACTTATATCCTCTATGGGATGTGTGGGATTGCACTAACCTCCCCACATACTGGAATAAAGAATTTATTATTATTATTATTACTACCCGCGCCCGTGATATGAAAAATACAGCCTTTTGACTTCACAGCGCTTAATCAATTCCATGGTTTATTCCAATCCAATTCATTGGTTTATTGTGGTTACTACTCAAGAAATTAACAATGACATAATATTGTAACTGCAAAAGGAACATTTCTGTAATTCTGTAACCTTAAAAATTAGCATTCTGCCAGGACAACCTCACAAATATGCTGTTTTTCCATTACAACGCCGTTGACGTGTGAAAGACAGGACTTTGAGTTACAGCGTATTGGCCTCACGTACCGGCAGCTATCTGTGCAACTAGCAGCGATCATAACAGCCAGCCGTGTCAGATAAATGTCTTAAATTTTGTTACATATATTTTTTTTTGTCCTTGCAAACTGATTGTGGTTTCAAAACACATTTTTCAACAAAATTTTACATGAAGGGTCAATTTGACCTCTAACCAAATTTGAAATTGTCAATACACGTAGTTTGCGAGAAAAGGAACGAAATATCCAAAGAAGTTTTGAGTAATTTTTTTTTTATGTTTAACCGGACAAAAGTTCCAACTACTCCCAACCGTCTGGAGCCAGTGAGACTATGGTATCCCAATTGGAGTATGTTGTGAGACTGAAGGTAGTGGGGAGGGGAAGGAAACAAGGAAGAGAAAGATGTGGAAGTAAACTGGCCTTTTGGAGATATAGTATATTGCCATTACACGGGCAGCTGGCGTTTTTGGTGTCATTCTGTTCAGAATTTGATGCTCTACGCTTCGATGGTAGATTTTTTTAATTTTGTACTTTCTTACCTTTACATTTTAGTAAAATGTAGAAATTTTTAAACCTACAAGAAAGTTCATATCCTTGTCTTTTTGAGTATTGAGATATATAATTAGATCCCAATATAAGTTGTAGCACGTTCACTTTTCTTTAAAACAAAATAATTTGTTTTCTCGGATCGGTTAGTTAGTCTCCGAGACATGATTCCGTTTATGGACTCGTGTCGAATCCTGAAATCCGAAATCCGTTGATTCACTTTAGGCATACGTAGTCCCAGATAACATAGCAGTATTGGCACAAACTTTTATTCTTTCTCTATGAAAATAGTAAGTAGCGCTGCTATAACTATTTTTAGAAGTTTTAAATTACAGTAGCCTATTCCGTCTCGACTGTCTTTCTACACTGGCAAGATCAAAGACGTATTTACGAAAAAAAAATTGGGTAGGTATATGTCGCACAACTAGAATTTACACTAACAATACGTTATGTGTAAAAAAGGTTTACATTACTTATAAATATTACTGCTCTACAGTTATTATCACACATGACAGCTGTTTCGCATACCGAAGACATTATGCACCTACGTAGCATACTTGTGAGTAGAATGATTTTTTTTATTTAATATAGATAAGTGGGTACAGTGGTGATAAACAAATTTCATATGGGTACATAATATATTTACAATTTCAATCTCACCAAATAAAAAATTGGTTCTTGTGCTTGGTGAGCGATTTATACTAATTTTAATTATCTGTATATGTACGTGTACATTTATAGGATTCTGTTACATACTTAATATTGAGCAACTAAGAGAGTAATTAGAAACATCTAAATAAAGTAGAGATGAATGTAGACTAATAATAAATATAAAAAAGGGAAAAAAGGCAATTATTTAATTAAATATTCCTATGAAGTATAACTTCGGTAATATTTTATTTTGGTTTACACCCATCCGGGGTTTTACGTGGATTTTAAGAACAGAATATACCTAGTGAGCAATTGAATATTATTCACTAAGTTTTTAAAGCATGAAATAACATTAAACTGATAAATTGAATATGAATCAATATTAGTGAAACATATAACAGTTACATAAAAAAATAGAAACTAGAACAATACTACAAATCACTAACATTACGTAACCAATGCTACTACAATTTATAGTATTCAACAAAGTGTATAAATGGAGTAAGTAAATATGTCGATAGTACCCCCCAAACCTGTTGCTCAGATAATGCATCCTATTGGTTAGTGAGTGCGTCTGATTATTGGTTGTGTATGTATTACAGAAGAATGTTAAATTTTGTCTTGTTTCTAGTCGGCACATGGAATTTAATAGTGGCAACGATGGCAGGGTTGTCAATAAAGTTGTTAATGACTCTGTGTAATACAACCAGGTTTGGCATAATTCTTCTGTTAGACAGCGTTATTAGATGCTATTATTATCATAAAACTATCACAATCAGTGTATTCATATATATAGAATATGCGTTCTCTTGTGTGGCAGCTCTGGATGAGAGAACTATTCATTCTAATTTATTTAATTTAATGTTAGGTACTTATCAAATGAACTGTTTTAATGCATCTGCGAGCAACTTATGTATAATTTTTAATAGTAATAGTTTTGCGAGAGAAGAATACTAATGTTAAATAATTAATTCATACATATTCCTGATCGAATACCAGCCGAGATTATAAATAAACAGAATATTCTAATATAAATGCAGGATTATAAACGGAACTTCGCTTGTTCATCGATCAATAGTGTCACTCATAGACATTTTAACATAATATTCTGCCTTAGGTATATACCTGTTTTACCCTTGAACCAGCGGTCTTCTACTATCTTTAAAGATTACATAATAAAGATTGAAATATTTCACAAAACTCCTACCCGTATATTTTACGAGAAATTTTAAACAACGCTATTATTAACTGTATGATTGGCTACGTACAAGAAGAAACTTCGCGTTGAATAAAATTCAAATCTTGATATGCGATGAAGTACAGTTAAATAATTTGAAAGACCTTGCTTATGTAGTGGTGTACTGGTGGATAAAAATATATTTAATTTAATAATAATTTTGTTTTTGTTAGGAGGCTGAAGAATGAAACAAAAAAACTAAAATTGTCGAATTGAATCGCGAGTCTAAATTTAAAAGGAATTGATAAATGCACGCACCCCACTATCTTTGGACATGGGGGTGACATTTGGGGTGAGATGGAACTGCAAACAGATCTTCTAAATTAGATCGATTTTGATTTTAATATTTCTATACGTTGGTATGCGCAACTTTTAATGTTCTCTTTAAAATGGTTCGCTTGCACATCATGTAATTTTCACAGGTATTATTTTAAGAACATAATTATTTATTATACATATATACAACTTATAGAAAAGTTTATTGGGTACAAACCAATATTAAAAATCTGTTTGTGGTCAGTGAAAAAACTCTAAAAACGACATGGAAAACAAATAAAATAGAATTAAATAACTTTAGTCCGCTTTAGCACATGACACCCTAGTGAGGAGGACTAAGAAATATCATTAAAATACTTCACCATATTCTTTATTCCCCATAATATTTATATTATACAATTAAGTACAATAAAAAGAAGAAATACTATGAAATTTTTTTTTAAAATACACGAAACTTCGCTGAAAATTGAAGTTGTTGACGGAGTCAACGAAGTGTCTTTATAAATAAAAATGTAAGTGTTTGGTTGTTCAAAATCTTAAATCTGCGAAATTTCTTCATCGATTGCTTTGAAATTTTTACACAGTGTTGTATTCAAATACGCGTGTGTTTTTATATATCTATATTATATAGATGTCACCTGTGACAGTTAATTTATAATTTTTTTAAAAACAGCGCCATCTTTTGGACGTAAAAGCATCATACGCTATTGTTTCTCTATCTGCACAGGCAGACTGGGCAACAGCTTCAAAAACACCGCTGTACATTTCTATTGAGTAGCCTAATAGTATTGTTCAAAATTTGAACATACTTCGCTGTATTGTGGAACAAAAAAGAGTTATTTTTGTGTACAAAAAGTTCGTTAGTTCCTTTTGAGGTTTTATACTCTTGCAAGTTTAAAGTGTACGTGCATTTTGAAATTTTAGCATTTTGATAATGAGCATGCTGCATGATTAATAACTTGTTTTTGACATCAATTTCCAGATTACTCGTGTATCGGATGAACTATCTGAACTATCTGAGATGGGCTAGTCATTGATGTATAATGGGCTAGTGCATTTTAAGACATACAATTATTATGGGTTTCCAGAACAACTGGTTGCTGATCACTTTGCCGTCGTTTCTGTCCAGAATGAATGGACAGCCACGGGGTCGGAGGTTGACGTCTGTCATGTTAGTGTTTATTCAATTTTGAAAGATAGAGATAATAAGGTGACTTTTATTCTCCCAATAGATTAACCGAATTTTTTTTATCCACTTTAACTGTTACCGGCACAAAGCACTCTTTTCAGGGTGAAATGCCTAAAACCAAAACAAAAAAAAAAGATTATGAAAAACAAAGAACTAAAATTTGATTAGAGTGTTGTTATTAAATTCAAGTTTATCCGATTAAAGGCGGAAGCTGATAATACTGTTATTAAATTCTGCCAAGTTTTCATAAAAATGGAAGCTTTTTTTAAGAAAGCCAAAAAAAAACATTCCTGGGTTCCACGCATGAAGAAAATATTAAGATAATTTATTAAGAATTTTTAGAATTTCTTCAAATTATTAGTAATCCGGTTAAAAATAAGATTGTAGGTCCTTAACGAATAAATTAATAGGTTTCCTGTTAAACTTTTAGTAAAACATAAATATATTATCAGTATAATTAATTAACACGTTTTCAAAAAAATTATAATATTTTCGCATTTTGTCATTATATACAGGTGCATGAACATGTGTTCCGTTATATTATGAATTTATAAAAAAGTTATCAGGAAACGGGCTGCAAATCCAGTTTTTAACCAAACCCATGGCGCCCGGACGCATTTGTCTACAATACTAACCTTATTAATTAATTAATTATAAATATATGTCTTAGTAAAATATTACGTAGTGAAAATGAATAAAACGGAATACCTATAATGTTTGGTAATTGAAGCATTATTATAACATAATAATAATATTAGTATAAAGTGATAGGAATAGATTAAATGCATAAATTATGTATTTAAGCGCCCTTGAGGTGATTTTCTCACGAAAACGTAATATTATGTACTTAATATATATTATAATATATATTATAATACGTAATATTATGTAAGTAATAGAAAAGCATTGTTACATTGCATGTATCATATTACTTTCTAACATTTAATTGACTACTAGCGCAGACTCGTGAAAAATCATGGGATATTATAATTGTAGGATTTGTGATGCTGAAAGTATTTAAATAATTTCCTCAGGATCGTTGCCTTTCGAAAGACGATCCAAAATTTACCTTTCGAATAAATCAGAAGAAAAAACTAGAAAAATTCCAAAATTTGTCAAAAATTTTAACTTAAGAAATACAGATAATAGAATAAAATTATCCATAAAAAAATATAAATGTTCGTTTGTTCAAAATCTCAAATCTTCGAAAGTTTTTCACCGTTATTGCTTTGAAATTTTGACACAATGTTGCATTCGAATACGAGTTTGTTTATATATAGCTAAATAATATAGATGTCACCGAATGTCAAGTGTGATAGGTAAAAACATTTTTTTAAACAGCGCCATCTGTTGGACGTAAAAGCAACACGCGCTATTGTTTATCTATCTGCACAGAAAGTATAAGCCACAGCAATGCGTGGAGGGGTACTAGTTCCTTTATTGAAAATCGAAGCAAATTCCGGTTCTGAAGAACATTGAACCGGAGTTACACAGAGACACACCACCTAAATTGTTATTTTTAAATATCAAAATAGAAATTTGATATCCAATCAAACAAACCGTCATTTCCAGCATGAGCGATGGAGATTTGCAATATTCATTATTATTTCTAACAAAGCCCACGATTTATATTCTTTACGGATGTATGTAATTGCAGTTACCTCCCCACATTCTGGAGACCATCATAATTTTTAATTAATTTTGTTGTTAATATAATTTCAATGTTTTTTTTTTATCTACCGGAAATTTTATTTATTTCAGAATACTTTTTTTGCAAAATATTTATAGTGAAATATATTAACGAAAATAATATTAAAGAATCAGAATTTCAATGTATTTTTTGTTGATCCCTAAATTTAGCATTTGTCTTTGGCACGATTTCTCATAACATGTTTCAATGAGTCTTTCCAAGTAATTAAAGGTTTAAGTTTTTTTTTTTCAAATCCTCTTCTTAATTTGTTCGCTTTTCAGAACAACTCACTGAGGTCTCATATAAATCGTTGTGTTCCCTTACCGTCATAGTGAGGAATGTGATCTAAACGGTATTAAAAAGAGAAAACATCACGCTTTATAGTCAAAAACAAAAGTTAACAACAGAAAAATAAAATTTACACGCCAATGAAACCAAATTTTCCGACCGCAATTTGAAAAAGAAAATTAAAATTTGTGAATTTTTTACTCATTATTTTTGGAAAAAAAAAACAATAAAGGAACAAGGGAATGGATAAAGAATCCATTCCCTTATTACGAATAACCTTAGAAGCAGAAATTGTTGCTCGTGCCGTGATTGAGGACTGAGCCTCATAATTTTTATGCTGCTGACATTAGACATTTCTTTCGTCACAATAACCCTTTGCCACAAGTTTTTTCACCGGGAACTTGTTACACAAGTAGTTAAATTTTAACTTCCACACTAAAATAATAATTTGTTACAAATAAATCGTAAAACAAAGAACATAGGTATCATTAATTTATATCGCAAAGCTCTTTTATTACGACGCGTTGTAATTATTTCATGAGATAACACGAACCACCGCAATAAAACTTACTGTGAAGGAAATTAACAAATAATCTCCATGTTTTTTCGTTTAACATAATCCCATTTCGAGCCGAGATCTCTTTTTAAATATTTCGAATGAAGTTAAGCCAGCGTGAAATTGCATGTGGCAATTTTTCAAAATCACCGCCAATTTTTCTTTCGCGGAAAAGGATAATTAAATAAACTTTTTATTCCGACAAAGCAATGCCATAATTGCCTGGAAATTATATTAATTTCCAACATGGGATCATTCGTCATAATCATGATACGAATCGTGCCTGTCAGTATAACGAATTCTCGTTACTCTACATATTAGTTCATTTTACGTTGATCCTGCGGAAATTCTTACGCAAACATTGAAGTACGAAAGAGTTTGATATCAAAGAGGGTTTATTTAAATACTTTTAGAAACAAGGTTTTTCCAAGGAGGGCAAACTATTTTAAAAACTTTTTTGTGTTTTCTTTGTACCTTTTCAAATTATTAGTATTCAGGTTAAAATCGGGAGCGCAAGGATGAATTATTAGGTTTTAAAACATCCTTGATAATACGAATTGATTAATAGGTTTTATTTCATCCTTGATGGATACGAATGAATTAATAGGTTTCCTAATAAACTATTAGTAAAACATGAAAGTATTATCATGAAATCGAATACGTGTTCATAAAAATCTTAATATTTCCGCATTTCATCATTATATTATTTCGTCCAGTGCAGGAGCATGAACACGTATTACGATATATTAGGAATTTACTAAAAGTTTATCAAGGAACGGCCTGCAATACAGTTTTTAAATTTTAAGCTTTACCACAGAAAATTAAATTTGTGTTATATAAAAAAAAGATTATGACGTTTTGTCTATTTGTTGACTGTTAAATAAATATTTCAATTGTATTTTTTAAATCGTGCTGGAAAATATGCTGATTACTGAAAACATTTTTATGGACCTCGAATTCTAAATTACTCTTCCAATAAAGCTGGGAAAATTTATTGACTCCAGAATTTACCTTTAGAGAGATTTTGCCAATTCAGTTACTTAACATTTTTTACATTAGCTCCACACAGGAGGATCTGTGGAAAATTATTTCCCTTCGGCCTATTTCATCTTTGAAGATGCTATGTGGAGGGTCTTTTAAAGAAATGAAGGAGAGGAGGTTCTGGGAAGAAAACGGGTATGATGGGTGGGAAGGAATTTGTGGGTCAATGTGTCAAGGAGTGGTGAACGTAAGAATCGCACCCTCCACTGCGGTGCAAGGCGATGAGTCGAAGTACTGCGGCTTATATACTAATACCATACAGTCATTTATTTAAACTAAGGAACTTTCGATTTTTTGAACTGCCACCTTATTATTAATTCAGAGCAATCAATCGCCTTTCTAGAATCGTTCTTTTAATTTCCAGAGTATACTGATTCACTTGATCGTGCCATGCCTTCCTCGGGCGTCCCTGACTTCTGCTACAGTTCACATTTGCGTCATATATTCTCCACAAGTAAAACAACTTAATTAAAAAGGTATTATTATTATACGTTAGACTGAAAAAAAATATTAAAGTGTAACTGTTTAATTTTTTTATAAAAATCATTCTACCTGAAATTAAACAAGTTTAAGGTTCTCTGGTTACCCTTGCGGGGGGCATTACTTTGCTTGACATCACAAGGGAAATAATATACGGAGGTGATTCACCAGCTTGTTACGGTGAAGAGTAATGTCATCGGATACGAATTACGTGGCAAAATTACGAACCAAAGGGATTTAAATTATAGACTACTTACCCTCTTAACTCTTCCTGTGGAAAATGAGTTTTATTCAAATTATGGAATAATTTTAATAAAACGTTGGTTACAAAGTAGGTACAATTTTTTTAAAAATTATATTGATTCATCATAATATATAGTGGAGCCTATACAATAGCCAATACAGTCAATTTTATTTATTCTTTCATTTCCATTGAAAATTTGTGAAAATACAATTATTTTGAATGCTTATTAATATAACATGTTTTTTTCTAAGCCTTGAGAGTTTAAACAAATCCATTTCATAAAGCGTGTCCTTAAATCAGCTGTTCTAATTTTGAATATGTTAATAATATATAATAATAACATAACATTTATATAGCGCAGTTTTGTGTTGTTTCACTTCAAGTGCGCTTAACTATAATAAACTTAAAATAAAATTTCCTATTGTGTTCCTTTAAAAAAAAATTAATTACATAATATGAAATAAAGAATAAACGGTTTACACAAAAGCAGAGAATAAAATTTAACAATAACAGTGCTATTTTAGTAGAGGATAACAATAAAAGACAGTGACAGTGCACGAAAAATAAGAACTTTAAAATTAAAATATTATATAAAACAGGAAAACATTAAAATATTATATAATAGGTGGACATTAAACATAAAAGTACAATAAGGAGGAAACCGAAACCAAACAATTACCGGAAAACTTCAAAACCTGGCTTTTTATAGTATATTAAAAAAGAAGCTTAGATTCATGAGAATATAAATGATTTTAAATTATTAAATATGATTTTTTGAATAATTTTGTTTTTAAAACCCGTTTAAATTCAGCCAAATTTTGTATATTGGTAAGGGCTGGGGGAAGTTTATTCCAAATGAGTGGGCCAGCTACACGAAAAGAGCGATCATAGTAAACAGCTCGATTTGACCGAGAAAGTTCGATTAAACGATTGGTAACATCTAGATCTGCTGACCTCAGAGTAAGCTGTCTATCGCTTAGGTTTTGTCGGACACATAATTCCGCTATATAGGCTGGCGCCATTCCCTGCAATGCTTTGAAGGTCATTAAGCAGATCTTGAACTCTATTCTTTCAGGGCATCGAAGCCAATGAAGACGATCCCTTAGAAGCGGGGTTATACGACAGTGCTTAGATTCACCAAAAATCATTCTCGCCGCAGCATTGAAAACGAACTGGATTCTGTTGAATTGTTTTTTAGGTAGGCCAGCATATGCACTATTACAATAGTCCATACGTGAGACAACGAACGAATTAAAATTCTACAGTGAAATTAAACCCTTCCTCGCCCACAAAGATACTAAAACCCTTTAGAATTTTTCGATAAAAATAATAACAGATCTTGGCCTTACTAATAAGAATAGCCAGTTTCTTTATTTAATAATTAGAAAAGTTCTGAGCGTACAAAAAAATCCATAAATGATAGATACCTTTTTGTAGCATTTTTATCCGTAACATTTCTTTACAATATTATTTGATGTATAATTCTTAACTTTGCTTGTATTTTCACGATTGTAAAATTTAATTTTAAATTATTATCTGTAACAATGCAAAGTGTAAATATAATACATTGATTTTGATAGCTTACATTATAGTAGATAGACACAGTATACTGGAATGTTCACACACAAACAAAGGAATATTATCAATCAGAATAGATTGTCAGGGTTCCTACCTTAGAGCAACTTAGATTAGCAAGTTAAATTAGATTGCCAACAAGAAAAAAAACAAGCACCAAAAAATCTCTGATGTACCAGGCCGTTCAACTCTATAACAAAATCCCGAAGGAAATTGCTGTGATAGAAAATATTAATAAGTTCACAAATGAATTAAGAAAATATGTCTATCTCAATTATTAATGTTTCTTTTTTGTGACTTTATTGAAATATTTAAAGAAAGATTATGTTTGCCAAACAATGTACATGTTTATAAAACTATTAGCACACACAAAGATGTGAGCTAACTTAAGATTAATAAATAAATAAATAAACTTGATCAACGTAAATATTAAGTGAAACACATACCCTTTGTGAATTTTTCACAAGGTCACAAAATAATTTTGGATATTAATCAATTACAGAAGTAAATTAATATAATACAAATGTTTAAAAATAAAATTCACCCGTGTTGGGTAAATATAACACGTAACAGAAAAAGCGAATAAACATGGCCGTTTTGTGATTCCTGAGGAACACCTGTGGTACTAATTTCCAAAAAGGGCGATTTTATGACATTGAATTCACACGGCAATCAGATTTATTGCATCCTGCAGCGAATAATGCTACGAGGCTTGCTGATTAATGTCTACACTTGTTCTGCAAAGTACATAATTTCTGCCTTTTCCGTTTTGTTTCTTTTTTGAAAGAACGTTGACCCGACACGGGTCATTTTTCTTAATTACAAACTTCGATACAATACGGGGGCTGTGCCGTTAATAATTATATGTCATCAATTCTGGTTTGGGGGGTTGGTTCTTTCGTTCCACGTGAAAGGATTCACACGATTCCACATTTTAATGTGCGGGTCCTGACAATTAGTTGAAAATTAAATAAGGCAACGGGTTATTACGCTCGAAAGATAAGATTGAAAATGGTTGAAAAACATTGACACTAATGAATCTTTTAAGTGTTTATGAAATTAAACGGCTAAATTTATTGGAAAGCAATTAAAATGGACTAGAATCTATTTCGATAATCTTGGGTGACTAAGAAAATCCAGATGGAATATTTTTCAATCAGTGCCATCTGTAATTAAAAAAAGAATCTACGGCAAAATTGAGATACTCAAACAACAATATCTAAAATTGAATGACAAATCTTTTCCTATGTCATAAATGTCGTTTCGAATGCCGGATGATGTTGTTAAGTCCACAATACTAATTTGGTCATTCCACGTGAAGATTTTGCTACGCTTTGCTTCGAATTTAGTCCATGTTAATTGTTTCATGTTAACACGTGGATGAGAAATTTCAAACTTTAAATCAATGCACATACGTTCGTTAAAAATATAAAATGTCAGTTTATGTATTACAGTATTTAAAACAAATTATAAGTGTGAATAATAAGTACAATATTAACTTATCATTGAAAGTTTTTAATTTGATGTCATTTTAAAGTCTATGAAAGTGGGCGGGGCAATTCAAGATTAAAAACGATAAAGTTGTTTGGAAACATCGGATCGAGCGTTACTGAACAAACCACTTGTCTGATCGGAGCCTCAGATTGATCGATCGAAAAGTTGGGAACAACGGCCTTAAATGCTTTTTTCCTAGGTTTATTCGTTGATAGTATAAATTTATTTATTTAGTGCATCTTACTATTTATAAATGAATTTTTCTCATAAAAATTAACCTCACTAGGAGTAAGCCTGTATCGAGGATAACAATTTACATTTAAGTGAAGCAAACATAGAGTAATCACAAACATAAAGTAATACTACATACAAACAAAAAATATTTCAAAAAGGAAGAAAAAAAATTGATGAGTTACCAGATGGGTAATGTGACACAATATTGTAACAATATTTGAACCATAGAAAATTAAATAATTATTTATTGTTTCTAGTGTCTAATATATCTCGGTAAAACCAGACAGGATAATATGAGTAGTGTATGCTCATTGTTTGTGAAAATAATGATTTTTGAGTAAGCATCCTATAGTAATCTGATTATATTTAGCTAAGATTCAAACCAGAACGTTCGTACAATTATGTACATCGTAGAACGGCGGATCGTTAAGCGGGTAGGTAGGTACTGCAGGGACGTAAACGTTTTACGAGAGAGAGCTTTGTCGTATTCAGCGGTCATGCGATTCCTCGACACATATACCCAGATGAATAAATCATTACTTTTAAATACAAATCCAAATTTTCTTTAATGTTAATCCGGATTACATTAGCTTTTTTATATTTCTCAACAAATATGATGTATTTTGCGATGGGATAACGTGTATTTATAAATAAATACTCGCAATAGGTAGAAAATTGGTCTAACTATTCGATATATAGTCATTATTCACGGGTTTGAGTGCCGAATTGTAAACTCGGATATTATAAATAAATAAATAATAATACGTAAATCAAAAATACACATCATCGATGGTGACATATTCCAGTGTCATATTATGCTGAATTAATTTAAGTCGTAGTAGTTGATTTTTCATGAGACAATTTGCAGTGGATTTTATGTGATAAGCTATCATTTCTACTGATTTGGTAAGAATCTTTCGCAAGCGTATGTTAAATTTACGTATTGGGCTTGGAACTTCGTGGAAATTTTATGTCATTTTCACGGTATGTATATTGAATCTATATAATTTAAAATTAGAGCCTGAGTAATATTTTTCAGATGGATGTCTTCTGAACATCCGCTATTACGAGCATTCTAATGGCGCAAATACATTTGCGAGTCGAACCTCGAATTACAGGAAAGGAACGAAGCAACAGCAAATAGCGCGAAACGCCGCTTGCGGTTATTTCGTTCCTTTCCCATAATCGAGGCTCGGCTCGCAAATTTATATGCAGCATTAGATAAATGATTTAATTGTACCTACGCATCAAATTTCGTTTACCTAAATGTAACTGGAATAATTAACCGGATAGGTATAATTGATAAATGATAAGCATTAGATAAATGATTTAATTGTACCTACGCATCAAATTTCGTTTACCTAAATGTAACTGGAATAATTAACAGGATAGGTATCATTGATACGAAAAGTCCAACTTTCTATTCTACTACCATTTTGATAGACCGTACTTTTACCCCATCGTGCATTGTCCAAATTACCCTGAAGGGTGTACATTACTCAGATACGTCATGCACAGGTTTCAAACTACGTTTAGGTATAAATGGTAATTGTTCAGTTTTACGGATACGTTTACGTGGAGGCTTTAATATCCTTTGATAATTAGCTGCGATAGCGCTAGCATCGCCCTGCTTTAATGGTTGAACTGCGGTTAAATGCCGAAATACGACTAATTGCAGAATACGACAACTTTACTACCTGTCTGCTTAATTAAATAAATTATTTTTTGAAGTAGTTAAGAACACCTCTCAAACAAACTCCAAGCAAACTTAATAAAATATCATTAATTTTGGCGATTGATTTTTTCCATAAGGATAAGTTTTGATTTTTAAGTAGTTACCTACCCTGGCGTGAAAAATTTCAAATAATTTTGCAAGATAAAAAAAATAATTTTGTAATATATTGTGGCAGTGTATTATAACGTTACTTATATTTTCGGAACGTCCAAGAGTGAAATGGCTTTAGTCATGTTTGGTTACTAGATCTGAATAGCCAAGTACTTCCTCACCTTCGTCTTTCTCATCTCCCTCCCCTTCCCACTACCTTCAACACCTACAACATACTCCTATTGGGGGTGCCAAAGTCTAATTGGCTTCAGACGGTAGGGAGCAGTTGAGACTCTTGTGCGGTATTCACATTTAAAAAATATATATTTTAATACGCCTAAAGAATTATCATGCCTGCAATTTTTTTCAAAATAATGGATTTCGTAGTAAAGAGCAGCTGGTCTTATGGTTTTCTTGGATCCGGCGGAAAATGTAGCTTTTCAACGTCTGATATACATTAGGAAATTTGTGAAAAATTAATGTTTCGTTTTCGTTAATTTTTTAACCATTTACCAATTTCAACATCATCTCAAAATACACACGCTTTTAGCATTATATAAAACACAGTTCTTGACAAATATCAATGGAGAAAAATGAACTAATGTAGAAATATAAAGAAAACTTATTCATCTAAATCTAACATGTAATTAGGTATGTTGTATTTTATCTTTTTCTACTCCTGTGTCGTACCTACTAAGAATCAATAACCTATGCAAGAAATAAAAAATAAAAACCCATGAAAACTAACAACTCATCGTTCACCGACAGAAAATTCAAATACCTCTGCTACTCATATGTTGTTGATTTGCGTGTTAAATTTGTGTGTGTGATGACTTGATATCAAACTATGACACTTGATACTGAAAACGCGAATCACAAAAACAAAATCTAAATCTAAATACTAATTACTTGAAGGTCGTTTATAATAAGAAAGTTATATTGAGAAGACTAATCTAAGATAATATAAAACAATGGAGGGAAGAGATTGAATGTGATACCTTTTTGTAAACAGAAGATTTAATACTGCGCATTACATATACTTGTATTGTCGTTTATGCAGATGGTACATTTGATAGAGTACCTAATGATAATGTTATGGTGATGCAAGAATGTAGATAAAAATATGGGATTGGTAAGAGTCATAATACGTAATGCTTTTCCCTGAAAAACCCGTAAAGCCTCTTTGCAGGATGGACGTCGAGATAGTTTATCAGATAAAGCTTAGAAAGACAGGAGAAAAGGTTTTGTTTTGGTTCATAATTGAAGGCTAATTAACCATTAAAACTTGTACAAATGTAAAAGTAAAGGATTCACGGCAAAACTAAAAAATAATCTACTAAACCGACAGTTATTATCGGATTCGTTTATATTTAATTTTCATGAATACTACGGTGCCCAATATCTACCATAAATGCAACAGAAGGGAATAAGGTCATTTATGCTCAAGGAGACAGGTATGGAGTAATATTTGGAGACCTCTGCCAGCTATCCTCCAAAATACAGAGAAGAAGAATCAAAACCTCCTAGTCGCCCATAATCCTGCTGTCTTCCTCCTGTTCCTTGTGCCAACAGATACAGTGCTAATATCCACACCAATAGGCTTAGGTCGATCTTAACGCTCCTTCATGAAGGCTTATTGCAAAGTTTGTGGTTTTTTTCCATCCTGGTTTTACAATATAGCCGTAAAATAAATAAAAAAATTGATGTAGCTATTATCAAAATTTGATAACAATATAGTTAAAACCACTTCACACCATGGGAAATCATTACTTGCGTGATGTTGACATATTCAATACCAACTTGGAAAGTTTTGTGGATCATTTAAAACATTTATTTCAACATTAGGTACTCCTAAACACATCATTTAAACCTACAAAGAGCTGTAATTTTCTGTTTTTGTTTTTTGTGTTTGTATGACTTGCTGCATAGGTTTTATCAAATGTAATTTTATTCTTATTTTTTATGTTTCAAAGTATCGGTCAAATTAGAATTATACTACCAACCATGTAAAAGCCCTCTGAGCGTTAAATAAATAAATAAAATAAATATTAATAAAACATTCGATATTTTTATAAATGGAATACTTTATTGAATATTCTAAGGAAGCTCTATTTGTAAAACTTTCCCTTCTTTAGATATCTTCTATCATCATCTGCTATCATCTCGCCTCGTCACTTTAAGTTCAACTTTTCGTTGGCGGAGGAGGTATTAATCAAATCCGAGTAGGTGGGTACAGAGTGATCTAGGAGGTTTTGGTACAGATCGTCACCATGTTTAATCCCTGTTTATGGTTGTCTTCGCGGTGACGCGCGGCTTCCCCCACATCCGGTTCCGGGAAAACTGCTGAAGTAGTTATTACCTTCCTCCAATAATTTAGGTACATCCTCTAAACGAATTTCTCACATTCAAACGGATTGCTCAGTTTTGCAAGACTAAAAAGTATACACTAAAGTAACACAGAGGCATAAAAAAGAATGACTTGAAAATTACTGACATATTATATGTGAAATCTTACTAAAGCTATAAAAAATATATTTATTAATAGATGCATATATTAAATTTAGTAATTTTTATTCCAGTGTTATCTTAACTAGGTCACTTAGATCCTGTTGATGGAGAATTAATAGCACTCCAGTGAAACTGATTTAAAACGTATGTCTATGGGGTTCTTAATTGAACATCATAGCTATCACTACATAACAATAATAATTTGTATTCGATTTAAAAATCACACCAAATCGCTGTACAACTAAGATTTATAATAATAAATGGTGACTTACATCTTAGACTTACAGCTAGTGATCGACTAAGACTCTTATAACTACTGACCTAATTGACTTAACTAACTAACCATAACGCCGTTTCCCCGCAGGGGTAGGCAGAGAGGACGGACCGCCAAACAACTCGGTCTTGGCACACACTCCTTGCCTCATTCACATTCATACATCGTCTCATACATACTCTTCTATTGTTCTGACTCTTGACATGGCCCTATATTATTGACTTAACGACATACATATTCACAACTTTCGGCTCAAAGTTAGATATACAATACTTTAATTATTTTATATCTATATTTTGTATTTTGACTGTGTTGTCAGTGATAACTTAACTAAACAAAACGTTGTAGGTATAGGTATATACAGCATGCATTAAATATACACAAATAGTAAGAGCAGTGCTGCAGAAAATTAGCTTTCGTAGGATAAAACCAGTGACTAAATAAATTATATTCAATGGATCAACTAAAATTGAAAAATGAATAATAATAAAAGACTTTAAAACTTATTTTCCGCGATTTTCTGATCTTCGAGTTATTGCATGCTAGAAAAAAAATATGCTATCGGAAATCTAGGCGATTTTCAGAGAGAGTCCTGCTGGAGAAATCAAAATGTCTCCCCCAACAAGTCTCTTCCGATCCGGCTTGCCATGCGTCTGACGCCAAGACCCGGAGAAACTCACTTCGTGAATGTGGGTACCCCTGCTAAGTCACTAAACTTAGCGAATCTTGGGATGACCTATGGTCGAGGTGTTGGTTGTCCAATATATGGTTCCCGGGGCGGTGGTATATATATATATATAGAGTTGTAATCAGATATATATATGGTTTGATAAAGCCGTTTTAATGTGGTGTTTTTCTTAAATTAAATCGTAATCATATATTTATGATTTCAACTCAATTTAAGAAAAACATCATATTAAAACGGCTCACTAAAATTAAAGCTAATAAATTATATGACTACTTGTAGTCGCTAATTGCAATCACGATTAGCCATTTGGTATCACTTGGTGGGTATTGGATCTGGTGGGTAGTGGGTATATACCCGCTGCTATCATTCTCCACACCCCTTTATAAGACGTGTTTTATCGCGTTACTTCATTTGAATTTTGATTGGTCGTAAAAACCGCGGAAGCTGGTTTGGCAAACGAGTCGAGGAGGGAATTACAAGACGGGAAGCGAAGAGACTTTACATGATCTTATGCCCGGTTTAACTTTACCAATGTTTTGATAATAAGTCAGGTTTTATACTATTCTAATCTTATGCACCGTGAAATATATTTGCACAGCATTTGATGTTTTACTAAATAACGCGTTTGGGAAAATTGCATTGCAGCTTCAGAATGAAGATTAACATAATCTAAACTAAACTGTCAACGGGTTGACAATTAAAAGATTTTTTTATTCGGAAAACTATCGATCTTTTGATCAACTGCATTTAGGAAGTACGTGGTTCATGTACTTTGTGGCGTAGTTCATGAAACAAATTTGTGTAAGTGAGCATATCATTTAAGTTCTAGTGAGTTAATTTTTTTTCAATACTTCTTCCAATAGAAAAAGGGTACTGTCATACAGTTGGAAAAAAGTAACGACTGACAAAAGCAATTCAGCGTGGGCCTAAAGACTGTTTAAAAACATCTAACGGCGCGGCGTTTAATAAACACAACTGGCTTCAGGCACCTTTTGACACACATTGTCTTTAAATCAGTTAAAAATGCACACGTTTTCATTGCAAAACTAAAGATTCATGAAAAATAATGTAAAAACATGGTTTTTGTATAATCCGTTTTGAATTCTGCGTTTCAAAGTTTAAATGCCATGAAACGAATAAGTTAAAAAATTATTAAACCTTCTGCAAAAGTAGCTCAAGCGATGTGGATAACTAACATATTTATAAAATTGGGAGGATGAAGTATTGAAAATGAGATTAATCATTTTTTTTATTTATTTTAATCCCACACAGGAGGCCATGTGGAAAATAATTTCCTTAAAGGCCTATGTCATGTTTGGGGATGCTATGTGCAGAGTCTTTTTATGTAAAGAAGGGAGAGGAAGTTCTGGGAAAGAAAACGGTATGAGAGGTGATAAAACGAATAACGAGAAAGATAAAATAAAACTTTTAAAAAAATTACCCGAATTAAGTTGTTTTTACTTTTACTCCATTTACGCCCCAATAAAAACTAGTCCAATTGAAGGAAATACTGTTAGTTACTAGAAGGATTTTGCTGATATCCTATTTTGAAATGGAAACGCCGAATCGCCAATACGCTTTTGTAATATAAGTCAGAGCCTGTAATGCTTCTAACAGTTTATTTGAGCGATCGCAGTCCCAGATAGAACCTTCATTTCCCCTGAAGACGAGATGCGAGGCAATAAAACAAAGTTTCATGATGTATGCAGGATTACCGTAGCAAGGAGACGCTACTCATTAGTGAGATCAATTCGCTTCAGCAAACAAATTATTACTGGCACGTAGGAAGCATTTTATTAATTAAATATGAAAAACTCATTTTCACAAATAAACGAAAATACTCGAAAAACAAAGATAAATTACGATGGTGAATGTAATTATATATTTTTATAATTTGTTTCTATGTTGACGAATAAAGTTTATATTTCTAACTATTTAAAATGTGCCATTCTCGATACGCCGTCAAAATGACACGTTCGTATTTATTCGTGGATTAGGTAGCGTTGATGTCACGCCGGGCAATGTTGGTGACCATTAACCGTATTACCATTGGCGGTTTATACGTCACAATGACGTTGTAGCCAGTTGGAACCATTTAGGAATATAATATTTTAGACCATTTTTTAAATGAAGTTATCAATATCAACGAAAAAAATTACGATAGTACGATAATCTTAATCAGAAAAATAAACTTTTAATCTGTTCATTAATTTTTAACGGTAATCATAGAACAACTTGACAATGTATTATATGTTTGTAAAGCGCCCTTGAGGTGATTCTGTACAAAAACGGCGGTTCTTAGTCGAAGAATGATATAGTTTGACGGACTCCGTGGTCGAGGGATAAGACTCTCGACTAGCAAGCCGAAGGTCGCGGGTTCAAATCCCGGCGTGCGCAAGTAAATTTAATTTGATTAATTTCTGTTATTTCACAATTTGTTCAATTAAATAATATATATTATTTTTGCGACACATTTCTAGAGTGGAATATACTCTCAGTATCACTCTGGCGTAAAATCACCATTCAGAATTTAAACGTTGCTTGAAATGGCTTTATCCGTGTTTGGTGACCCGATCTGAATAGCCAGGTACTCCCCCACCTTCTTTTTTTTCCCCATCTCCTTCCCTTCCCTACTACATTCAGCCTCACAAATGCCCTAATTTGGGATATAAAAATCTCATTGGCTCCACATGGTTGGGTTTCTTGTGTGTTTTCATATTGAAGTAAATCAGTTTTTACCCAAAATACCAATTAAAAATTTTAAACTCAGTTTTTTTTTTAAATTAATTGTCAATTTTACTCGCCTGGCGCGAGTAAAATTTTGGCGCTCCTTCTCAAAGCTAGTAGACGCCTAGATTTGTATTTTTGTGTAGCGCCTTTCTTATGAAAAATAATTTCAAGGGCGTGCTAAGTTTTAGGTATTGTCAGCGCCTTGGTAATTTGGCTTCCGGAGCGGACTGCTCCAATTGCGCCCGCATGGAGCCTTCCCTGGGGGGTTTAGGGGTAAATAATATCATTTTTATTGACCACTGTTTAAAAACGCCGAAACAGAGCTGTTAAAATTACTTGTAGAACTAAATAAAAAATTCCCTTATGTTATATTTCCTAAACTTTCCACAGCGCAATATGCTTTTTTCATGCATGATTTTTAACCAATCATAATTGAATTAAATAAGGTTGGTTCTTAGTTCCAATTACTATTTATTTTTAAACATAAAACACAATAACGTCAGGAGATCATCTTGATCAACACAACGTGAATTATGAACAAAGGTTTTTTTTTGTTTTCATTCAAATATAATCCAACGCATTGGATGCACCGAGATGTACCAACAACATTTAGCCTTAGCTTCAAACCATCTTACGCTCCGGGCTATCCTACCGGTTCGCTCTGTTTTATCTCAATCGTTCAAAAAATCTCTCATATCCTCAAGCTAAACACGCCACATAGTAAAAACATCAAATTACATCAATGCACTATTTTGAATCAAAACGTTCAAACGAAGCTTTTTTTGTGAGAGGCCAAATGTCTTTACATGCTTATGCAAAGTGTCGAGATCAATCTTAAAACTGATACGAGCTTGGCAATAAAGTTAGAATAATGAAAAACAAAACGTGTGCTTTAATAAAAAAGACAAACTAGTTGTATTTGCATTGAATCTTGTTGTGATATTGTGTCGATTCTCTTTTGTTAGGTACACTTTTACTGAGCGTGCAACTGTTGAACGTCTGTTTTGTGATGATTTAGTCGGGCCAATAGGAACACCTGCGCGCCTCTCAACTCAGGTAGCCTTTGTTTCTTGTTCCTTTTTCGAAAGTTTATTTTTTTCCGTTCCCTATTTGAAATCACGGGCGGACTTTTCGAATACGGAACACGAACGAGTTTTGAAAATCAACATAACGGTTTTTGGGTCAAATGCGAGTTAGGTGCAGGATAAAATGAAAGATTTATCTTAACTTGTCCGGCCCGATGTAGCGTCCACCGTACAACTGGTAATTTAATTTAAATTAACTGCTTTTTTTATTATTTCAGTCACTTGATACCTGTATGATAGCTTCTTTTATTTGTGACCGTATTATTTAATAGGTTTATGACGGTTTCATAATTTGTGATGTGTATCATAAACAACGCAACTTTATGGTTTATTGTCCATTTTATAATTAGACTTGACCCTTCTCTATCAGTTTAAATATCATCAATTAAAAGTTTTACGTTTTGGTGAAGAAACATCAACAAATAAATACGTTAATTTAGTCGAAAAAGAAGTTTTTAAAAGATTTTGTCGAGATTATGCAACTTGGGTTTCGATCTTTTGAGAATATTGAGATCGTCAACGGACAAAGATGCATCTTATTTCTTGGTCCAGCATCACCAAGAATAAGAATAAAGAGAAAAATATTGAGAAAATTGGGAGTATAATTTGTGATGGTCCATTATCTTGATTATTAATGACTTCTTTTGGTCTATTTCATAAAGATATTTACCTATTATGAACCTACAAACAAAAGTAGTTGTACCAATATCGTAAATAGAATTTTGCATGTACACCATTATGGAATAATAAGGAAGTTTATTTGAGTGTTCATTTAGAAAAGATTAAAGTCTGGATAGTCTCACGTAGCCAATTTTTTGTCCATCATTGGATGGTAATATGCATAGCAGAGTACCTATCTAAATTATAATAATTATTCTGTGCATCTACCTATCTATGTTTTTTTTTCTTTAAATATTCAATTCACTTATAATATATGTTTTTTAAATTGATCTAGAAATCAGTAAAGTTAGGTAGGTGTAGGCAAATTATTTCAAAGAGAACCTTGCTTGTGTAGTGGTGTACTCGATGAATAAGAATTTATTTTAATTTTTTCATAATTTAATTTTTGTTTGAAAGCTGAAGAATGATACTAAAACATAGTAAGAATATTATCGAAATGAATCGCAACATTTCATTTAAACGGAAATAACAAACTTCGCTACGTACCCAGTATCTTTCGGTGTTTGCAGGGTAAGAGGGGACTGCGGGCGGGTGTTCCATAAAAGTAAAAAAATCTTTTTTGAAACTTTCAATACTATCGGTGTGAACAAATACATTCGAATGTGTCCTCTTTAAAATGATAAGACTTAACCTACGTACTACGGGCTAGCGCTGAAAAAAGTAATAATGTATATTTTCTATTTGTATCTGAATAATAAGTTTTGAGTTTCGAAAAACAGTTTGAAAGCGTTATCTCATCAAGTATTCACCTAAGTTCCTTCAACCTTTTGAAATCTGATACCACTGCTAATAACCGAGTTGTCCTATCGTGAATTGGCATTTTCAGAGATGATATTTTCTGATAAGAGATTAAGTATAAGCCATCGCAATTTCGTTAATAGTCATTGTCAACACCTATTGGATAAATTTAATATTAAAAAATCTCTCCAATATAAAGATAAAATAATGTAACTAACCAACCATCATGTCGTTTCCTCGCAGGGGTAGGCAGGATAGACCGAAAAACAGCTCGGTTTTGGTACACACTCCCTGCCTCATTCACATTCATTCATCGTATTATACATGGCCTGACTCAAGTAATAGGTTGACTTGACTTTTTCTACATATCACATTCATATATGTATTCTCCTTACACTCCTTTCTCCGTTCATTCACTCTACATGCCCAAACCATCTTACTCATTATGCTTACATAAACGTTGCATTCTTTGTGAATCAACATGATTTTACCACACGTACGCCTCAGGTACCTGATTTCCACAGCATTCAGTCTACTTTCATCCTTCCTCTGCCAATTCCATGCCTCACTATCGTACATCAGGGTAGGTATCAGCCCTCCATTGTGGACTGCTAGCTTTGCTTCTTTGGCCAACTTTTTGGTACGCCGACCGCGTTTAGACCTCCATTAATAGAATAACATGCATTTACCCTGCTTTCAATATCTCTATCAACATTTCCATCTCACGTAAACAATAAATAATCTAAAAGTAATAATAATTCAAATAACAGCAACCATTTACCTATGTGGGTACTTTAGGTAGGTATCCTTTATAGCAAAACTATAATGAAGTTGTATTTATAAATAATGCATCCATAACGAGCGGTCTGCGCAGTGCTTAGTATTAAAATGCAATGTTTTGAAGCAGGTCTCAGATTATGCATTCAAATCAGTCGCGACTGTTAGCTGTTAGCTGTTAGTAGCTGGTGGCTTCGAGCCAAACCCTCCCGCTGACATGACGTCACAGAACTAGTAACGCGCAGAAACAGGTTCTCCGATTTGTATTTTACAACCGCCTCAATAGTAAGCGAGTACCTCCACCAAACCAAACCACCACTATACCACTTTGCCCAAACCACTACACGTTCAAATCTATCACCTCTACCTCGTGCAGACACATATACAGTATACCCACACAGGTATTATTTGTTTCGTCGTCAACAGAACCGAGCAAGGGTGACTCAACTCAACAAACAAGATTCAGCGGGCGCTCTGGAGCAGCGAAACGATATTAATTTAGGCCACGCTTGACTGAACAGTTTCGATGAATATAAGTTTCACTGACAATTTTATAACGTTTATTTAAAATACGGAATAAATTTTGTGTTGAGTTTCACTGACTATATTATGCCATAAAATTAATTTCGTATTTGGAATAAATCTTGTTGTGATTTTCACTGAATATATTATATTATTTCAAATTTGGAATTAATCCTGTGATGAGTTTCCTTGACTATGTTTCAACGATTATTTCAAATTTGGAATAATTCCCGTTGTAAGATTCACTGAGAAGGTATTATGTTTAAAAATTTAGATATTTGAAAATGAAAATAAATCCAGCTTGTGGATGTTTCAAGTTAAGATTAACAGCAGTGATGATATTAACACCCTTTTTCGGGGCTTTTACATATGAATATTAAGAAATATACAATATTTATAGTACATAACTGAATTGAATAATTAACCACATTTTCTATTTGTTTAAAGATAAATTGAAGATGTCCACTGACTTGGTATACTTGCTTCTCTCCATTAGTATTCTGGGCAATGAGGAATACATATGGTAGTTAGTCCCAGAATTTCTGCACTGAAATAATTCCTGACTTCTAGTATTACGTTGTGGAATCTTATATGTGAAGCTGTCAGTGGCTTAGTTGTCTGAGAGTAGCGAAGTCCTGTTTTATCTTGATCGTTTGGCATTTCATCTGTCTGTAGTTTAGTTTCCGGTTTCGAAAATCTGCTGAATCCATTTTATTATTCAAGCTAGCCTTTGTTTGCTAACTTTGAACACCTGTCTAACTTTGACTAGATGGCTAACTTTGATTGAGTTATTATGGTATCTACCTCCCTTAAGGAAGTTTGAAAACAGAATTGTAATAGAGATAGTGAGGTTTCTTTAGAAAAATTGTGTTATTTCTTATTTAAAATTTTAGAAAAAATTGGCCTGATCTTACTGGAAGCAAATTCAAGTTATTTGAAGATTATTAATAAATATTTAGTTACGCTTAACGGAATTCATTTAGTCATTTAATAAGTGGATTTGTATTAATATTAAAGGGGGCAGGTTCGATGAAGTTGGTCGTTACACAGGACGCTGAATAGTAAATACAGATAATGAGGCCTTCTTTCCGTCGCAGCTGATAAGGGTCTAATGATGATGACGACATCAATCAAAATCCATAGCAATCAAAATCTCAATCGTTTCTCAGCTCAAAGTTCCTTCACCAAAAGATCCTGAGAAGCTAACAAGTTACAATAATTTTATAAATTATATACTGTGCTATAAGCTGATTCTTGGGTAATAATTGGAGCTACGCCCCTTGAAAATGAAAGAGAACATAAAACAATGACAATGGAAGAAAAAGTACACAAAAAATGTAAGAGATAACAGAAAATACCAGATTTTCTTCATGATGTTTATTTATTTGCAAAACACGTGGCATTTACAAAGTATTGGTACATGGAATCACCATATAAGGGAACTGCCTGTTTCATGGTGACCTTAGTTGGTTAAAAACGGGATTGGAGGCCCTATTATTTTTCTTCTTTATTATTAAAATAGCTCCTTAAACTACTAGATCAGTTTGCCAGCCGGTTAATTTGACACAGCTTTGCAATATAAGCAAATAATTTCACATAATATTAGGTATAATAACAATAAGCAAAGGTATATGTGGAGTGTATTTTGGGTATATGGGAGGATATATTTTGGGTATATGGGAGGGCATATATTGGGTATAGGGAGGGTTTATATCGGGTATGTGGGAGGATATATATTGGTTATAGAAGGTATATATTTATCATAAAAAATAATACGTTTTCTAATTAAAAATGATCTCTTTGTTTGGGATGTTGTTATAATTTAAAAAATAATTTTATAAAATCTGAATATTTAAATTAATTTGCATTGCTAATGAAGTTAATGCAAATAGGTATTATGAAAATGAATTTGTGCTAAAAAGAAAAGCGTTAGTCACGGATCCGGATATTCTTTGTTTGAACCCTAATAAATAATAATTATTGACTTATACCATTAACTTTTACTACCAAAATTATTTTGTAGTTTAGTACTTGGATACAAATGTTTAAGAAAGTCATGCAATGGGTGAGGCAGATCATGCCATGTAAGTTGTTTGGTTGAAAGTAGGCGAGGCGCCTATACCTGCCTGGTGCCACGCAACGCGTAGGTAATATTGCAATTACGAAGTTAATTTGTAATTTGAACGGCGGGTGCAAATTTACATTTTATAGTACTGCAATTATCATCCGGCGCGAGGCATTGTCCTCTGGGCTAATGCACTTTTCCTCTTTTTTGCAAGTCCATTGTGCGAGGAACGGGTTCCTTTTGATTTCATTCTGCGCAACGTCGAGGGTTCGTACCTGTTATTTGATGCATATTCGCGACCGCTAAATAGTGGCTATGAAATTGCTTTGTGATTAATGAGGCACAACAGGATACGGACCTGCTATACCTTTACAGACAGGATAGTGTTATGCAGTGTACAACGTATTGATTATTAGATACCGTCATCAATTTCTTTCTCCTTTAGATACAGTATATCCTAACCTAACCTAACTAGCCTCACGTAAGCCAGGTATCTGCACAGCTGCTCAGAAGAGGAAAGATCAATAATTTTAGAAGTTGCAAAGGACGAATAGAATGAAGAAGTACTAATTCTACGGTGGTGCCAATGTCTAGCTATGATGGGAAGAAGATTCGTGTATCTACCTGCATCCCTGTGTACGTGGATTGCTGACTTTTTAAGGGATAGGTCGATTCAGGCGGTTGCTGACGGTTTCACCTCTTCCTCGCACTCCATAAATGCTGGCGTCCCACAGGGATCGGTTCTGTCTCCGACTTTGTTTTTGTTGCACATCAATGACCTTTTGACATGTGCACCGATTCATTGTTACGCGGATGACAGTACAGTTCATGATAGCTTTTTGTTTGACAAGCCCCCAAAGGGCACACAAACTCCAACGGCTCGGAGGGCTTTGAAGCAGAGAATGGACGGTTATCTCGAGAGTATTTCCTCCTGGGGTAAAAATAATCTCGTCGAATTTAATGTTTCAAAGACCCAATCCTGTCTGATTACGTCTAAAAGGGATCCAAATGATAATCTAGTCTCCTTCAACGGAAGCAATCTTCCGAACAGGCCTTCCATTGATATGCTTGGTGTAACTATAAGTGACCAGCTCAGGTACGGGGGCTCCATCGAAGCTAGAGTAAAGTTGGCCTCTCAGAAGCTGGGCGTACTGTACAGGGCCCGCAGATACTTTAATAGTACACAACTGCTCACCCTGTACAAATCGCAAGTGCGCCCTACTGTCGAATTTGGCAGCCATCTCTGGTCTGGAGCCCCAAAATACCTGAAAAAAACCCTTGACTCTGTGCAGAAACGGGCGGTCCGTTTGATAGATTCCCCAATCTTAACAAACGGACTGCAATCTTTAGAGCACAGGCGTCAGGTAGGTATGCTGTCCTTGTTCTATCGGTATTACAATGGAAGATGCTCTGAGGAACTAGCGTCATTGATCCCTTCGGCACCGGTGCGTAGTCGGGATACACGCCAAACGCGCGCCCAACATTTGTACACAGTTGACACTTGTCACATGAGAACGGGTCGCTTCTATGATTCGTTCTTAAGTTCAACAGCTCGGTTGTGGAACGAACTGCCGGCCTCTGTGTTTCCTCCCTCCTACAACATGGGACTCTTCAAGACCCATGTTCACTCCTTCCTCTCCACAAAAAGACCCTCCACACAGCATCCCCAAAGATGACATAGGCCCTGAGGGAAATTATTTTCTTCAGGGCCTCCTGTGTGGAGTAAATATAAAAAAAAAAAAAAAAAAACCTGGGAAGTCATGACATACAACTGGAAGACATCTCATCAATGACAATCCTGGTGAATTTCATTACAGATATTGGGCTACTGTCAAAGGAATAAGGCGAATCCCAGGGTACAATGGGCCTATGGCCTGAGTGCTTGCTCTAGTAAGGCCGAATCGGAATACAATAAAACTATTTATATTCGTTAAATAAATAAAATATACAATGCATTAAAATCATGAATGCCGGAACCACGCTGAAACCAATTTACCTACTTTCACGATCAAGTGAATCAATAGTCAGAATAATAGAAGAGTATGTATGAGACGATGTATGAATGTGAATGAGGCAAGAAGTGTGTGCCAGATCCGAGTTGTTTGGCGGTCCGTCCTATCTGCCTACGGCGTGATGGTTAGTTAGTCAGTTAGTTAGTAAGGTACCTGAAGTTTATGGTAACAATGGTACTAATGCTAATTCATTTTATCTATAAAAACTTTTTATGTAAAGGTACAATTAGTAATTACGCTTAGTTCATATTTTTAACAATAACGGTAAGGGAAACAACGATTTCTATGATACCATATGAGTTGTTCCGAAAAGCGAACAAATTTAGTATACGGATGAAAGCTATTTGATTTGTGGGGAGTTAAAAGTGGGTGAATGGTTGGTGTGAAGTCCATCACCACATAATTTCTCTTTGTTTCTATTATCTATTGTAGAGACGCCTCCGGTAGGTGAAGCAGCCAAAATGCTCCAAGAGTTTTAATGTCATCACGAGGTGTAAGTATTGACAAACGATTATAGATATGTATAAATTATGTTTAATGCGTCTAAAATACTAGTAATAAAACATTATTGCCATCTAAAATCTTGTTATAACTTCTATAAGCATCAACTTAAATAAGTTTCGGCATTATCTAACATTTAAACTTACAACATTATTTATCGATATTGATATTAGAAATAACGCGTATTATTTACAGTAACCAGCAATGGGTTACTTTGCCGAGTGCCCATTTCACAGAAAACAGTCCACCATTAAAATTCAATCACCTCTAAATACTGGCTTTGATTCTACGAAACGACACAAGGGACTTTGCCAATTGATGGGAATAAAAAACAATCGAACAGATGAAGAAGACCTTTAAATTACTTATTCAAAACAAAACAAACAAAAAAACCGGCAGATTTCTTATTAATTTAAGGGGGAGAAATATTATATTCAAAGAAAATGTTATTTTGGTTAATATAACTAGTTTCTTGGTATTCGATGACTGCAACAATACCAGGGTTACCGTGGTTGACGTGGTTCTATTGACAAGTTTAAACTCAGTCTAAAAATAATTTAATGTACGATAATAACAAGTGTGATGATTGTACAATGCACGATTTATAATTGTCACACCGGTAGTTATTACGCACATGTTATCAAGGAGGAGCTTAAAGTTTTTTCAGGATTGGCACACCTGTTAAAAGCCCATCTGGGACAATTGTCTAAACTTCTAAGAAGAAAGGGATTTTAATTTTTGTTGTGCAAATTGTTCATCAAATAAGTGGTGGCACTTTCCATGTCAGAAGATTTCGAAATAATTTGCTGTTTTCAGCGCCCTTGAGGTGATTTTTCACATAAACGGCGCTATACAAATTATCAAATTATTATTATTTCTAACAAGCATATAATATTTGTGTGGCAAAAGCAGCAAAAACTCTCGAACGAAAAGCTCTAGCCATATAAAAATCATACGTACTTTTCTACACGGAATTTGGGTCAATTTAATAGCTATTAATTCATTAAATTTTCATAAATTAGTAGTGAAAGTCGATTTTAATTTGAATTTATGATAAAAAATCTTTATTACTAAGGACGGGTCGGTTCACAGGATTTGGATAATTCTTCAATTTTCAAAGCTGATTTTCAAGTTCTATTCAAGATCTGTAATTATTTCAGTTTTGTGAAAGAACTGGCCAATAACGATATAATAACAGAACTTGATTAGAAATATCGTTATTGGCCAGTTCTTTCACAAAACTGAAATAATTACAGATCTTGATTAGAACCGTCACAAAACTTGAAAATCAATATTGAAATTTGATGGATTGTTAAAATTCTTAACTTAAAAACCAATCCTTAGTATCGGCCTAACTAAAGCTATATAAGTGAAAGTACGTATATAGAAATCATAGTTAAAAATTCACATTGTACTGATAAATGTTAATTAAATATTTAGTGACTTAATAACTTAACCTAAATACACTTCTGTATCAATCATATAAATCAGAATGACATAAAAAATATTCCAGGTCCTAAAACCACATTCGGACAAAGAAATTACATTTATCTTGCGACAAAACTTAACAACATCCTTCCCCCAGATATAAAGCGAATAGAAAATTTGAAAGATTACAAATCAAGAATAAAGATCTGGCTGAAAGAGATTAATGAAAAAACTCGACATAGAAAACTAATAAAACAGAAATGAATAACTTTAGCCCGCCTCAGCACAAGTCACCCTAGTGAGGAGGACTAAGAAATACAATTTACTATACATATATTCACTGTCATATTTTGAATGTACAGTGTTTTAAATAGTCGCTTTATTAAGAAAAAACTTTTTTTGTTCGAAATGCTTGATTAATCATTCCACTTCATAAATATATTTAACAATACGATTGCTGACCGTCAACCCCTTGACATCGTGTTTCCTCATATTTACCGTGACCCCTGTCATGGTATCCCCCTGACATCACCAATCCTTGCACGCAATTTATTTACGAGCCTAGTGGGATGTTCTTTTGCTTAGAATTCAAAAATTAGCTTTGATTTATTTTGAATAATCGATGACTTTTTAAGCGATACTAGTTTTTACCACTGAAAAATCAAAGTGCGTTGCGTGACCAGGTGTAAACAAAAAATTTTGTTCCTAAGGAATCAAAAAATATTACACCATAAAAATAAATGTTTCTTTGTTTGTCCCCTATAGACTCAAAAACTGTTGAACCGATTTCTTTTAAAATTTCAAAGTTTATTTCGTATTGGTGTCAGGGGTGTTTAAACAGTGGTTTGAAGTGTAGAAAAAGTTTAGAAAGACTTGCATTATCTCTCCATTGGAAGGAGATATGGAGTAGAATTAAACACTGCACAATGAAGTTTTTTTAACAATTATATGATACACAGCAGTGTATGACAGAAAAGTCGGGGACGCCCGATGGAAACTTAGCGCATTATCTCCGCACTAGAATGAGATACAGAGTCGACATAATGTGGTTTTTTAAACAGTAACAGCGTTGATTTCATGATGAAGTAAATAGTAGAAAAAATCGAGGAAGCCCGAGAAAGACATGAATCACAGACAATCGAAATTAGTATGTTTGATAGTTGGTAGATGATTAGTTGGTTGTTAATTCTTGATTCGCAACCTCAAAACTTTACCCCAAACTATTCCAAAAGTTCGCAACGCTGGGTACATGTTAGCTAGTATAGAACAAAAAAAATCGCCGTGTAAAATATATTTTAGGTGGGTGCTTTGTCGCTTGTATGTATTAAACATGATCATTGTCAAGGATACTAATTTCGATTGTCAGGTTTGTGATTGTAACTCTGGTTTAATGAAACTGGATTTGTGTTGAATTTAAGTGTCATTTTGAATATTGGAACTGATTGAAAACATCAAGAATTCAGACAAGCGATAAAACCTAACCTAACAAGATTATAATTTTAATAATTGTCATTTTCAAAATTCGAACTTATGTGCAAGAATTCATATTATTCCGTGATTTTTGACGGTTCTGCGCCATTACGAGTAGTTGTTCATATAATTTTCATAAACCATTCATTAAATTCATCAAATTTTATGAAGAATTTGTGTTATTTCACAATTTATTTATTTAATAAATTTAATAGTGTACTTGCGGCACGTTCCCGATAGAAGATACTCTCAGTACCGCCATGGTGTAAGACCACCATTCAGAACTGAAATGTTTCTTGAAATGGCTTTAGCCATGTTTGGTGACCAGATCTGAATAGCCAGATACTCTCCCACCTTCCTCTTCGCCATCTCCTTCCCTTCCACTACCTTCAGCCTCACAACATACCTCAATTGGGGATGCCATAGTCTGACTGGCTCAGACGGTTAGGAGCAGTTGGGTCTCGTGTGCGGTATTCGAATGTAAAAAAAAATTCCATTTGCTCAAATTCCAGTTTGTAAAATTTCATGCTAGTTCATAAGCACAACGAATAAAATATATTGCTTAATGTTGTTTCATTGTAATTCTATCTGTAAGGTAATATCAACAATTGGATAATATATTGGATGTATTACCTCGCATGTTCAACACAGACCTTATCCAACGTATTCAAGGTAGGAAGATCATTATAACACCTGAGAGAACGTGGGTAAGATAATTATACATTTAGTAGCACGGATGATGTTTGGTAGGTGTTACTCGTGTACGTAGGCGTAAACTAGACATATAATTAATTCAACAACTAATTTCTTACTTTCCTATCCATTCAGAAATAATGTGTGTTTATAATAATAACCAAAATATTATTACTAGAGACCGGAAAAATGCATTATTATCACAGTTTTTCGTAAAAAATGCGTCAAAACGGCAGTTTCTCATAGTAAATGATCTTACTAAGCCGACATAAGACTCTGAAAACGGTGATTAGCTCGACGCTTACATTTTAATTATTTCTGATGAACGTATTACTAAAATATCAAATGTTTCTTGAGAGATCCCTACGGATGTAAGTTGTTTATATTTAAGATTAATAAAATCGGGACCTTACAATTAAAATATTTTTTGCAAAACGTTTTGAAAATTAAATAAAACTTTTTTAAACCATTTTTCGTGTTGGTTCATTTAAATGCGCATACAAGGAGAAAAATGAGTATTCCCGATTTATTAAAATCCGATCAAAAACGTAATTGCAGGCCGTTTCCTATTAAACCTTTAGTACAATTTTTATGAACACGTGTTCCGATATCGCGATAAAACAATTAATTTCTTTAGTTTTCATACAATTTCTTCTAGTTTTCATACAATTAATTCGTGTTTTGCTGAAAGTTTATTAGTTAACCTATAAATTCATTCGTTAAAAGCCCGCAATTCCGTTTTTAATCGGATTAAGAATAATTTGAAGAAAGTCTTAATAAATTAGCAATAATTTATAACAGTAAGTTTGGCGTTTAGTTTTCATTTTTGGTTGCACTTTTTCCGCTTTTTAATTATCACTATGTATGATTTTACATAAAAAACAGTATTTAGAAATCTAAAAATATTTTTAAAAATCACATTAATATTATAACTTTATGGTTTTCCACTAAATGACTACTGTGACTACAGACTGAAAAATAATTTTTTTTTCGAATTATTATTGACAAAAATGATTTTTTTGTTGTTGTTTTACAACATTCTGAATTCAACTTGAAATGTTATACGATTTTTTCTTATTACAACATCTCCAATTACCACCAGATTGAATTGAAAGCTACATAAAAAACGAGTTTATTACTTGTCATGAGAGAAAGTTTGTTTTATATAATTTTCTTGCAATTTTTATATATTCTCTAATTTAAAGTAACGTAAAGTAACAATTTTTGCTAAATAATGAAATTAATGAAGCATAAAGTGTTGATTTTTCGAAAATGAACAAATAAATAAAGCTGGGTATAAATATACTCAATTTGAAACAGTAGAATAAAAATATCCATTCTCCATTCTATTCTCAAAGTCTGAACTATTATAACTACTATTGAGTCTATTTTACTTTTTTGAAAAAATATCCATGAAAATAATATTTATGTTGCTACATAATATTTGCAAAATGATTCCCAAAAATATCCTTGAAGGGAGAAAGCTAGATGTAAAAAAATAAGTAGGTATTCACAAATCGCCTAAATATTGACAATTGAATATTTATATAACTTCTCATTTCTCAACCAAGTAGATTTATATAATTATTTTAGCTTTCTTGTTTATCTCTTAATATATATTTTCGTACTATTAACTAGTTTAAATAATATACAGGGTGGTAAGGTACGTACTTAACTTACTTTAAACAGTGATTCCTGTCATTATTTGGAGTTAAAAATCAAAATGAAGTTTTGGTCTCCGGTGACATTTTCGATGTTTGTTTTTTCACTAAAAAACATAGAAAATCAGAACAAATTGTATTGTTAGAATTTTACATCAAATGTTTTAGTTTTGATTTGAAATTGTATGAGAAAGATATTTAATAAGCAGCTTATGTTGATATGATGGTTGTAATACATAATTAACCCTACAGCAATCTCGAATGTTCAATATTGTAAACATCATTTCTTTACGAGAGGAAGTTTGTGAACAATTTGTGTACATTACACTAATTATAACTCGCAGTGATTACAGAAAAATTATCCTATGGCTGATGTTCTTGAACTCAGGACTAGGTAATTAGTTATGGATTATGGAATCACATATATTCATTAATCATTTTTTATCAATTATTTATTGTTGTAACAGTATAGACCCAAATCAAGGAATATTATAGTTCATTTTTTGGTATAGTTGAAAAAAATTTCTGTTAAAATATCATATTAGAATAGGTAGATACTTTATACGCTTGATAGGTAGGTCCCAATGGTCGAGTGGTTTAAGAGGCTTGTCCCGGTAAGACAAGAGATCCTTGGTTAAATTCCTCGTTGTTCCTCGTTGTTATCTATTAATTTTTCTGTGTCTTGTTCTGTTTCATGTTTCGTTTAGATTAATTAGTATTATCTTCTTCTTCAATAAGATACTTTATTACTGGTCTGAATCTCCACAAAATCAGTTCCAACTTTGACTTCTTTGAATTTTGTTCCAATGACAAAAAATGAAGCAAATTCGAGTTTATTGAATCGGAACTACGCAGGACACACAGAAAACCAAAATTAGTATATTTTACAACGGGATATTATAATTTTGGGATTTTTTTGAAGTCGTATTTATATAAAAAATATTTGCATCAGGATCATTTTCAGGATATATTTTTCGTTGATAGAGAAGTTCTAAATAACCACGAACTTACGAAAGCTGTAAACTAAAGATAGATGTGCAAATTAAGATTTATTTCTTTTGCATAGCTAAATTAATACGTGAATAATATAATTACGCATAAAATATAAGCATAAAATTGGTTTTTCCTTTCCTAAACACGCTCATTAAAGAATATAAATATATATTATTAAGATAAATACCGGAAAGTCCAATTATGTCCAATTTTCCAATTATGTTTTGTGTGTGTGAAAACGTATCTAAATTTCGCTAATAAACAATGAAGCAGTGTTAATCTCAAGTGATCTACCAGGTAAGTATAGTACTGTATATTATCTGCATATACAGTTAGTAATTATAAAGATCATTGTAGAAATGTATTATATATTTGTACAGCGCCCTTGAGTTGATTTTGCACAAAAACGGCGCTATACAAATCATCAAAATATTATTATTATTATTATTACTATGTACAAATAATTAAATTTATGTTTTAATTATTAATACAGATTCACGTACTATAAATACGTGAAGATTCAATTACAAGCTATTTAACGAATACAAAATAAATTAACACGCTTTTCAGTTTATAAATAGTATTTCATCACCATTTTTTTGAACTACAATGCTCTTAGATGATTTTTATTTTCATCCAATGAATGTGCAATCTTCTTATTCTGATACTATCAACAATCTCCTCATTCTGACACTATCAACAATCTTCTCATTCTGACACTATCAACAATCTTCTCACTCTGATACTATCAACAATCTTCTCATTCTGATACTATCAACAATCTTCTCATTGTGATACTATCAACAATCTTCTCGTTCTGACACTATCAAAAATCTTTTCATTCTGATACTATCAACAATCTTCTCATTCTGATACTATCAACAATCTTGTCATTCTGATACTATCAACAATCTTCTCATTGTGATACTATCAACAATCTTCTCGTTCTGACACTATCAACAATCTTCTCATTCTGACACTATCAACAATCTTCTCATTCTGATACTATCAAAATCTTCTCATTCTGACACTATCAACAATCTTCTCATTCTGACACTATCAAAAATCTTCTCATTCTGACACTATCAACAATCTTCTCATTCTGATACCATCAACAATCTTCTCATTCTGATACTATCAACATCTGCCAAGGTAATTATACTTAAAAGTCGGCTATGTAAAGAAGAATAAAATACATCAACTGCTTCGGAAATTTCATTCGACACCTCGTGTCACGCCGTGTTATCCTGGATTAATATTCTTAAATCGCCGGACAGAAGGACATTTATATGTAAAATTCTAAATGGTGCAGTCAAAGATATTAGAAGAACGAGATGTGCTATGAGCAGTTCATACTGTGTGGAATTGTTTTGCCGAGTGTCGCCGGTTTTGTTCACCAATACTACTGCACACCTTCGCTTACGCTAAGGTATCCGCACTAATACATAGAACAGATTTTTGTGCGAACACGTCCAAAGTATCCTAATTAGGTAGTACTCCGCCTACGGTCCGGCGGCCAACATAGCATATCTCGTTCTTCTAATATCTTTGGGTGCAGTTCATAGGCCAGAAATGCTTTCATTAAGCTTTTGCATTTCATTATGTAATATTAGAAGTAGGGATTTATTTCAGTGCAGAAATTCTGGGACTAACTACCATATGTATTCCTCATTGCCCAGATTACTAATGGAGGGAAATAATTAGGTACGCCGAGTAATTTAAATGATCAATTTATTTATTAGTTATACTGTAAAATTGTTGTTTTGCATAACAATGTAAAAGCCCCTGAAAAGTGCGCTAGTAATTAAATAAATAAATAAACGAAGGCTTTCATCATGCTTTCTTCATGACTTTGCCACTTTCACAGCACGAAAACTGAAGATGCCTCACTTCGTTACAATCGCCACTTCACTTCAACTGATCACCAGACAGGCGCACAATGTGCAGCGTGCAGTGTGTACCAGCGCAGGTTATCAACTGTTAATGCAGTTAGGCAGGCAGCAGGTACTCTTTATTAGTCCGCAACACAATGCCAATGATTCACTGTTGATAAAATGAAAAGCTAGATCTCTCAAATAAACAGATCTTACAACGATTTCTCGATTTTTTAGAAAAATCCTTTGAATAAAAATTAAAAAAAAAAAAAAAAAAAATTGCGTCTTTTGATACGCTTAGAAAATGTGTGCCTTAACTACTCGAGTATCGTTTTCACAATTTGAAATTGATTTTTCGAATAAGGTATTAGACAAGTCCCCGGCGTTGCCCGTGTTTTACACAGATTTTTTTCTAAATCAGATAAACTTACGGCCGCTGTTCCCAACATTTCGAATGATCAATCTCAGGGTCCAATCAGCCAAGTGATTTATTCAGTAACGTTCGATTCGCCTGTTTCCAAACATCTTTACTGTTGATTACCTTAAGTGGCCATGCCTACTATCATAGACAATAAAATTACATCAAAGTTAAAACTTTCAATGCTAAATTAACATTGACGAATTAATTATTGTGTTTATTATTAATGCATACATTTTTTAAGTACTGTAATACGTAAACCGATATTTAATATTTAAGCGTATGAAATATGTTAAAAATAAAGTATTAGCTTGACTTTGATGCCACCGTGACTTGGCCTCGCGAATATGTTTCACTCTGTTGACACTTTTTATAACTAGTAATTTACTGATTATAATTAATCCAGTAGTTTGGCTTCCTTAAATTGGTTGATCACTCAGTTGTCACTTTTCCATTGGAAAGAGCATAGTTGTGCGTTTGAGCAGTGTTGAGCCGAAATATTGGCTCAGCAGTTGATCACTAGGATTGGGAAGAACGGCCGTTTGTAATTTTCATCTTATTTTTAACGTCAAGTGAGCAATATTTCACCGAGATGTATAAATTTTTTACTTTAATGGGTGAGAAAAATGGGTAGAGGTGATTTTTAGAAACCTGTGAAGGTTTCTCTTATTTTGAAGGTCAAGAATTCAATATTTCACCTATTTGGGAATAAAACTGTAGATTAGTATCAAAATCGAATAACAATCTTCTTTATATAAATATACTAGTGGATCCCCTGCAATGCTTCGCTATTGCTAATATCTTTCTCGGACACCTCTGACTTCTTCCACCATTCACTACTGAATACCACAATGTTACTGTTAAAAAAGTATATTACATATACTGTAATTCGAATTCGTATCTCATTACGGGCAGAGATATTGCGCCCTTGAGGTGATTTTTCACAAAAACGGCGCTCTACAAATTATCCAATTATTATTATTATTATTAAGTATTTATCGAGCGTCTCCGATTTCTTTTACCATTTAAACATCTCTAAACATTTCTGGCACTAATATCATCAAAGTGTAAAATTTTCAGCGATATACGTCGACCACTTTTCGAGTTTTGCGAGCACATACAAACGCAGGTTGAATTTTTATATAAATCACCACTAGAATTTAACTCAACCATTTGGAATGCATTTTATAACATAAGATGTTGTCCTGTCATAGACCGCCTTCTATGTGAGGAAGTTAACATTTATGGTGGTATGTATTTTTGGATGAGAATTTATAAAAAAGAAAAAAAAATTACGTAAAAAAAATTAGGTCATTAAAAATTAGCGCCATCTATCGGGTCGAAAACTATCCCATATTTCAAGCTGGAACCAAGCATAAACATTCAAAAAAATTAATTTAAATGAGTTCGGCGGTTTCGTAGATTAGCGTGTACGAACACAGTGACACGTGATTTTTATATATTAAGATAGATACACAAAGGTAGGATGAAAGAAGAGCAGATTTAATTATTAATTATTATATGAATACCTAGCATGAGTTAAAAAGAGTATGTGTCACAACTGCCCGGAGCCAGTTGGACTATTTAGGGTATTTTGTCAGACTTAAGGGCAGAGGCGGATTTGCCCTTAGGCCTATGTAGGCCCGGGCCTAGGGCGGCCAGATATTAGGGGCGGCCAATCGTGACAAAAAAGTCACAGATGATAACAAGAAATTACTTCCTAAGTACCTAAATATTCTACGTACGAAATAGCGATATGCAAGAGCGTGTTCACACACAGCACACACCGCGCCCCCACGCAAAATTAAAACGGTTTTGACCCTAGGAACTTACTGAAAAGTTTGGATACTCCTGGTCAATATGATGGGTACTGAGAAAGGGGCGGCTACATGGTCTGGGGCCTAGGGCGGCCAAGACTGCAAATCCGCCTCTGCTTAAGGGAGTGGGAAGGAAAGAAGAAAGGAAAGAGGAATAATAATGATAATAATAATCACAGTTTAGTGTAATTTCACTTTAAGTGCTCTTAACTATAACACACTTAAAAACGGTAATTTAGTATTAGTGGTCATGTTCTTAAAATTATTCCTACAGTGTGCCTTACCTAATACAGATCTAATATTATAACGCTAAATATACTGTTTATACAAAGGGATGACAAAACTTAGAATAACAATAACAGCAGGACAGGAAAAAACAAGAATATTGAAACTAAAAACATAATATATAACAGGAGGCAGTTTGTGCTCAGAAATGATAATCTTCTGAGCAGACATTTTAAAAGGTACAAGAAGGCAACCGAAACCAAACAATTACCGGAAGTTTTAGAATATGGCTTATTATAAAATATCGAAAAGAAGTTAAGATTAATGAATGCTAAGATTTTTTAAATAATTTTGTTTTTAAAGCTCGTTTAAATTCAGCTGATTAGTAAAAGCTGATGGAAGTTTATTCCAGATGAGCGGGCCTGTTACACTAAAAGAGCGATCATTGTATAGGACTCGATTTGAAATAGAAAGTTCGATTATAAGATTACTAACATCTAGATCTGCTGACCTTAGAGTAAGCCGTCTATTGCTTAAGTTTTGTCGGACACATAGTTCCGATATATAGGCGGGCGACATTCCTTGCAGTGCTTTGAATAAATAATGGGTAAAATAAATTTCGTTCTATTATGCATCCAGGATCAAATAAATTATGTTGTATTATGTAAATTATATATATATTTTTTAAATTTAATATAAATCAAATTTAATAATATTATTAATAAGTTCTGCAAGTATTTTTTGGTTTTTGTTATTGTTACAGCTGTTTCGGCTTTCAAGGCCATTATCAGTTTGAAAATGGCCTTGAAAGCTGAAGCAGCTGTAACAATAAAAAAAAATAAAAAAATACTTACAGAACTTATTAATAATATTATTAAATTAAAAACAAACTAAATGGAGTTCGACGAATTGAACACAAAAACAATAAATATATTATGTTCTATTATGTATCCACGATCAAATACTCACACATATTATAATATCCTCCAGCAACAACGTCTTGTAAATATTTTATTGAACCTTTACGGGATAGAAGTTGAGACTTTATGGTTATGTAATGACCGTGAGCATTTAAAGTAAAGATAAAATTTTATCCTTGTTCACATTATGCAAATATCTAAACATTATCTAGGTAGGTAAGTGTTTGACTGGATGCATTTTTAATAATTGCATTGCGTTTGAGAAACGTTTCAACCTTTAAAATATGAAGGACTTCCGGGACCAAACTAGTCGTAGATAAGAAAAGTAAATAAAGAGAAGTGATTTCAGATCGAATAAGAAATAACAGTAACGTTGTCAACATAACTTTGTGCTGTCGGAAGAGGTTTTAGTAATTGGACAGTTTACTTTTATTTCTACTTCTATTGTCCTCTCCTGCAGAATATTGGCTAACACAATGTTAACCATACCCCAATTACTCCAAAAAAGGAAATTAGTCACATATACGAATAAGGATTGGGCATTGTTTCGTTAATTTTTCACCTTTTTAAAATTCAAATGTTTGACTCCCCAGATTGTACCTTCTGTGGTCGAAGCATTTGAAATATTTTTTAGCCATCCAATTTTCAAACCAAAAACATATGATTTTGCATTACTTCGTAGTGCTTCACCTTAACAATATCGTAATAATTGTCCTGCTTTTCAATAAGCTACTCATTTTACCTTAAAGCAATTCTTCCCCTGTGCCCTTTGATATATCCGTTAGGAACCTACTCTTGCATTCGATTCTTCCCAGTGTTGCATAACAGCTCATTCACGTTTCCTTATCTCTGTGCATTTGAAATGAGCATTCAATTCTGTTGCACTTCCAGGTAAAGTGCAGCAGAATACAAACGGCAGCTCTGCACCGGTCACAGTCTAGTAATTGTAGTACCTCCGCATCTCTGGCTATGATTCAGATCCATGACTCGACGATTTATGATTCATCATGAGCGTGTCATTGAACCTTAACAAATGCATCGGAACTAAGCAGGGGAGGATTGGTTTGACCGGCTACTCAGGATTTCACCGGCATACATTAATAATATGTTTAATTCCAGGATGTGGGAAGGTTAGTGCTTTTCCACAAGTCTTATGTAGTTGTGAACAGAAAAATTGTAAAATTAAAAATAATAATAATCATTTATGTAGGACGTCGTATTGAATCAGCTCGTGCCCAACGCTCACTCAGGAGTGGCTGGAAGGCTGCGGTCACAACAGCGATCGTGTTGTCGAAGGCCATTAGCCGCATCCTGGCTCCAATAACCAGATATCTCATCAGGCCGGTGAATAGTTACCTAAACATTATCGATGCGTTGCTATATCTTCTGAATCCAAATATAATTAATAAAATTGGATTCGGAATCGTCCGATCCACTTGATTCGGTAATGACACTTTTCATTTGATTAATAAAATCTTATGAGTGCAAAAGCAAGTCATCGGGACCAATACAGTATTATACTCGTGTTAGGCAGGAACGTTATGTTTACTGGTAGTTTAAAGGAAACTAGTCTGTAAAACTATCTTCATTGATCTTGAGTGTTCAACCTTTGTACACGATCTATATTTTCCGCATCAGAACAGGTAGATTTCATTCTCAACATCCTGTTGAAGGATTTGCCTGCATTTTATAGTTAACCCATCTACACAGCATTCTAACTGACATTCATAGACCCCGAGGGTAAAAAGAACGTACCGTGTGTGAGGTTAATAAAAAATCCTAGTAGATTTACTTATTAACATTATTTTACTAAATCAGAGAGATAACTATTATATAAAGGTAAGCTTTATTCCAACAAAATAATTATATTGTAACATTTTACATACATTTGTAGGTTGCTTTTAAATATATTTTTTACTAAGAACTTAAAAGCACTTCATCCTAGTTTTGTTGCTCTGCACACAATTCTATTGAAAATACCTACTTTTATTGATATTATTTGTTGTCTGAGAAAAACTCAAGCGCTGTAGAATAGTATAAATATCGAACATGCAAAAATCAACTTGATAGACTGAGATTTAAAAAAGGGGTAATTTAAAATATCTGCTGGTACTTAGTGCACAGAGAAAAATGAGTATTACAAATTTAATAAAAAAATGTTAAAAAGGTGATAGCAGGCCATTTCATAATAAACTATTAGCACTTTCATAATACATCAGAAAACGTGTTCACTTAGCTGCCTTTATAATATTATAATATAATGACGAAACGCGAAAATATTAGAATTTTTATGAACACATACTCCGACATCACCATAACAAATTCGTGTTTCACTTATAGTTTATTAGGAAATCCGTCAACTCATTCCTTAAAACCTGCAGTCCCGTTTTAACAGGTATATGAATAATTTGAAGAGATTTTTAATAAATTAGCAATATTTTATATCAGTAAGTTTTCTACGTGTTCAATTCAACTACAATGAAATTAACTACTCAACTTCAAATTAGGGGAATCAAAAATTAAATGTATTTAGAAAATATAATATTGTTTGTGAGTTTTACGATAAATTTTTGCATTTTTTAATTAAATAATGAAGTGAGTACTATTGAAATTATTACTTTTATTTTGTTTCCCTATCCGGCCCTGATACTTTGTAATAATTCAATACCTGTATAATATTATCTCTCACCTTCCCGTTTCGGCTAGTAACTGACATTGAACTGCTATCATAAACAAACAAAGTCTGATAATAATTATCAGATATTATCAATATGTGGAGTGATCTCGAGATACGGAACAGCTGGTAAATGCACCTAACTAACCTATATTTATTTTTTCGAGTTCATGTTATGAACTCGAAATAAAAAATAAAGAAAATAATCTGCGGTTAATAAACTTGCGCAATAATGCATGTATGTATTGTTTAGGCAAAAAGAAAAATACCTATTAGGTATTTACTTCTTGAATAATTGCAAAATCGCTTTATGACGTTATTTTAATTTAAATAACTTTGTTCTAACAGTTTGCAAAAAATTTAGAGCGATCGCTTGTCACAATGTGCCTCGTTTATAGATCCTATAAAATGGAATAAACCGCAAAATCTACGTGGATACGTTGACTTTAAACCGCAGTAAGCAGTTTCATATGTTTTCATATTAATTTTTTAGGAATCATATTAAATAAAAACAATGGTAAGAAATCTAAGCGATACATGAAACAGAACAAGATACAAAAAAAATTTAAAAGGTAGCGGTCTCAAATAGGAATCGAAGCCATGATCTCTGTCTTACCGGAACAACGTCATTAACCAAAAGACCACTGGGACCTAATTATTATATAGTCAGTTTTGTCGATTTTATATTAAAAATTCAAAATAAAAAATATTATATTCTTTTTTTTCCCATTTTTTTGTCAGCTATCTTTATTATTGTTAATCCAATAATTATTATATATATACTACCAATCGCTCGGTGGATACAATACTTTTTAATTAAAACAATCGACATGTTTTAAAACCAATGATTTCTTTATCATGATAATAAAAAATAACCACAAATAATAAAAATATTATTAATTAAATAAATTAATTACCTTTTATTTAAGTAGTTCAACATAAGTTTCAACTAGATTTAATATGTAATTTTCCCCGAGATTAGCAAAGAAAATAAGGTTGTATAAATTGGTGACGGTACATAAAATGAATGGTTTAGTCATAATTCGCCTTATTATATTAGTGTGTTCAGTAGAGTAAAAACATCCAAATAATGTTGTTGGATATCAATATAGAACGATATTATTTTATCTGTATTGTTTAGTGTTTGCACTTATCTCCTAAAATGCGACGTTTTCTGCTGGCTTTTACTCCTGTTGCAACAAGCTGAATCATCGATGATGTGTCTAAAATCACCTGATGTTAACGGACTTTATCTCTGCACCTGGGTGACTAAACGATAACAAGTCATTTTATAGATCACAATGAATTTCTGATAAATTACAGGACATTAGCTCAACAGTAATTATTAGTAAGCCACATTTGTAGTTTATGCAATATTATCATCCCAAATTCACTTTTTTAGCAATATCTAACAATTACGTGACTTATAAAGTGGGTGTGTGAAGATTAAAAATATCACCAGGAACGTCAGAAGGTTTGTGAAATTTTAAGATGAAAATTATTGCTATTTAATTTAATTTGGTTGGAAATTTTGGTTTTGAATTATCGAATAATAGAAAAATAAAAACATATTTTTTGTAAGCAAGGTCTTTACAGAACGACTAGTTTATACATATATTACTATCCGGTGGGTATATATTAACAGAGAAAACAATCTGAATGCGAACAGAATATGTTTTCATTTCTAGTTGAGTATAAAAAAATGATTTGTGCGACATCGAAATTTGAATCGTCAAATTTTATTTCTTTAAAAGGTAACAACTGATAACAAGAACTACGTAATCTACAGGAATAAATAGTAAGCATTGACAAGATGACAAGTGATTATTCCATATGAAAGCATGACAATTGATAACATTACCCATTAAAAATCTGCTCTACCAGGAATGTATTATATTATTATGGAAAAGCTCTTGCATCGTTAACAAGTTCCTACTAATATGACTAATGAAAATGAATGTATGCGAAGGAATAAATAAATCGAACATTCTGTACAATATCATGTTGTTTTGTAAACAGATTCCTGGACCATTGTTCATTTAGGTTATTTAATGAAAGTCATTTGTTTTTATTGTTATCTTTTTCGGAATGCCTATAAGTTCAAGATTGCCAATTCAAATTATCACATAATTATGATGAAATCTTAAGGGATAAAAAAATACTTTTAGGTGATATATAAATAAAACAATATCTGGGAGATAAGAATGGGTGCCGTGCCGATATGTCTGGTGGCACGTAAGTCTATGAGTAATTTGTTTTCATGCCGTTGGATGATTGTCGATGTTATTGTTAAAAATTATATGTATAAATATTATATCAGCTATTACTCGCCTTTGCTGCAAAGTTTGAAATGTACAATCAAAGTTATTATTGAATTTGGAGGTAAAATATTTTTTTTATTTGTTTTGGAAACGTTCTCTACCAAGGCTGCCCAACCTTTTTAACAGTTGGGCCAAATTGACGATTTTGAATCACTGGCGGGCCACTGAATACCTGACGGTTCCTATTTCCATGGGGGGGGGGGTTGTAGGTTGGGGGTTAGAGAATTTCTATAAAACATAATTCCTCACAAAAAAAAAAAAATCAAAATGAGTGCTCCCCACCAAATATTTGAAATCCATGGGGGGGGGGTTGTTACGGAACTTCGCTGAGAAAAAGTTCCGCGCACCCAAAAACATCATATGTGATTCCCCACAACAATTTTTCGAATTCCATGGGGGGGGGGGGTGGCTACAAGATTCCATTTTTGACGCAAAAAATACTATATCAAAACCGGTGTATATTTGTTTAAAAAGTAAGTTCAACAGGTTACATTTTTTGATTTTCGTTCTGAGTAGCCCAAATGGCGATAAATCGCCTTCGTTGGCAACACTGGTGACCGCACGCAAGCTGCATTGTTTGTTTTACCGCGGGCCGACACTTTTTCAAATTGGCGGATTGGCGGGTTTTTTGAAAATGGTTCACGCGGGCCACTTATAATTCGTTCGCGGGCCACATTATGGCCCGCGGGCCTGGGGTTGGGCAGCCTTGTTCTATACCATATATGTTTGTTTGTTTTGTTTTTGAATCTTTATTTAGATGTACGCAATTTTTTCATACATCTAGTAGGAAAATATAATAAAATACAAAAAATAACAATTACATTTTAAAAGAATGTGAAGTTTATGTAGTTTATGAAAGAAATATGAGTCCTATGAGATATCCCTAAATAATAATTAATTTATTATGTTATGTAAAACTTTCAAAAATTATCTCTGAAGTACCGTTAAACTTTTATTAAATATGTCGATATCGTCTAAGGACGGGTTGCTTCAGAGAATTTGAACAATTCTTCAAAATTCGAAGTTAATTTTCAAGTTCTGTGAAAGTTCTCTTCAAGTTTTGTTATTATTTCAGTTCTCTTGAGTAGTTAGTAAATGGCATATAATGTACAATCAGAGAACTTGAATAGAACATTCACAGAACTCGAAAATGAACGTTGAAATTTGATGAATTGTTCAAATTCTATGAAACAACCCATTCTAAGGGCACGAAGGCAAGGACTAGGTGCGTGTATGTGGTGTTCAGTCCCGGAATGGTTGTTGCAAAACTACTTTTTTACTTTAAGTCGTTGAGGTGCAGAAGTCAACAACATTCTATGTAGTTCGGAAAGAATATTTTTTTACAAGTTTTCTTTATTTGTTCTATTTGTTTTATTGAGTCTCTCATTCTCATCAAGCCATTGGAAAAATTTAACATCATACTTTGATTTTGCTTATAGTAAAATAAGCACAAGATTCTAAATCACATCAAACTGTCCGTAGTCGGTGGAACTATGGTATCCCTAATAGGGTATGTCGTGAGGTTGGATATCTGGCTATAGAAGAATATATTATCAGGCTATTGAAATCCGGTCACTAAACACGACTAAAGCCATTTCAAGCAAATGGTTGATTCTTAATGGTGGTCTTTTACAGGGGCGATGCTGAGATTATTAAAAGAGTTGAAAAGTTATAATAATAATAATAATTGGCTTTTATATAGCGCAGTTTAGTGTCATTTCTCTTCAAGTGCGCTTAATTACTAATATTCCAAGAAGTGAGCGATTCGAGAGTGAAGAAGTAGCACTCGGGTTCACTCGCCTAGCAAAATGTCTCTCTGAATATATCAGTTATAACAGAAGCACACAGATACACATAATACATAAATGGCGGCAATATCGGTAGACACGTCGTCGCGTTGCTATCATTTTAATCTGATTATGTTGGAAAAAATAGCACCATTATCATAAGGTAATAGAACGTTTTTTTAAAGCGTAAGCAACTATATATCTACAAGAGTGTGTATAACGTAGGATGTTTTTGAAAATGGCGACCGAGCAGATGGGCCGCTGTATGCACGGAGAAAAATGTTAAAATAGTGATAGCATGCCAATTTCCTGTTCAAATATTAGTCATTCAAGATATATAGAGATCACATGTTCTTTTCCTGATAAATGTCAGACGGAACGCGATAATATCAGTATGTCAATATCAATATTTGTATGAACACGTGTTCCGTACTCCTAAAATATATGCTTTTAACTGAATCTGACCAGATTTTTAATAAATGAACAGTATTTCATATCAGTAAGTTTTCTCCGCATGTTTATTTAGTTTTGTATATTTCGTAATTCCACATTCGCAATATGATTATACATTGGTTTAACTTTAATGACACATAATCCAAAAATGTATTATTTTTACAACATTCGGTACTTAGATGGAAAATAGCAGAATAGGTGAAACTCATTTAAATACTCGCTTGTACCTAGATTGCAAGCAGTTGGCAATACTTTCGCAGAAATATTAGATGTGTTTTAACTTCACAGAATATAGTTACAAGAAGGCTGTAATAAAATATCACAAAATTAGCATAATGCTACTCTTCTGCATGGGTCATTATAATTTTAATAGCAAATTTAACTTCCTGATTACTGTTCCACTAAACTACAAATATATCACATGTTTGTAAAAATCCGTCTGGACGTGAAATATATAAATAAATAAATAAAATCGAGCAGAATTGTTAATTTTATGTTTTCGTCGTTTCAAAACAATTTAAATTGATTTGTTATACAGAAAATAAAACATTCAAACAATAAGAAATGTAAACACACAGAGACAAAGAAAGCAACAAAAGAATTTTTTTTCTTTTCATTTTCTCCACACAAATAATTTATATAATTTAATCATTTCCCTCAGGGCCTATATCATCTTAAGGCGATGCCATACGTAGTTATGTAAAATCATGTGTTTTTGGTTTGAAAATTTGGTCGCCTAGAAATATTTCAGATGCTTTAATTAAATACTGCGAGTAGAATACAGCTTGGCCTTTGAAATTATCGAGTATTCTTTAGATAAGTCTTTTTATAAGCCCAGAAAAAAATAATATATAAGGCCTATGAAAACTGCTTTAAAGTTCAAAATCTCCTACTAACGAACCCATTTTCGGTTGTGATTTTATTGTATAATGTTGCAAATTAAGTCATCTACAAAATGATCAAAAAAAAAATTATGCCTGAACATCCTCAAAATAAAATAAAAGGCACTTTTTGGCCATGTTTTTTTCTTGCATAAATCAAAACAGGCGGATGGTGTTAAGCGGGAATTTAAACCTTGTCGCCATCTACGTGAGAGTTGTTATTGATAGCGGCTCAATTTGAAATATTACACGACGTAGTGCATCGCCTTAGTGGATGGTGTTTGATGGGTCTTTTTAAGCAAAGGAATGTGAGGAAATTCTGGGAAGGAAAAGGGTATGAGGGGTGGGTAGGAATTTGGGGGTCTGTTTATCTAGGAGTGACGGACGAATGACTCCATTCCTTCAACTGTGGTGCAAGGTTCGAGAGAGTCCGGCCGGAGCGGTCAAAAGGCCTCCCTCAACCAGTCTCTCTCGATCCAGCCCACCACGTAGCAGGTAGGCAGACCTAGATAAACCTCACCCCCATTAAAGCGGGCAGCCCTGCCAAGCCACTAAACGTGGCGAACGGCTTGGGGTGACCTATGGTAGACGAGTTGGTTATCCAATAAATGGTTCCCGGGCGGCGGTACTCATCACCGCCTCCCAAATAGTTTTGGTCGCAAATAAAACTTTTAAATTTTTTTTTGTATTTTTTATTGAATGTGATATTATTAATAATGTGTGTCACCATTTTAAAATAAACATATCACAAAATTATGATGAAATCATAAGAAATAATTAAATACTTTTAGGTGATCAATATCTATCTGGGAGATAAGAATGGGTGCCGATATGTCTGGCGGCACGTAAGTCTTTGAGTAATTTATTTTCATGCCGTTGAATGATCGTCGATGTTGTTTAAAATTCTATGTATGAATGTTAAATCAGCTATTACTCGCCTCTGATGCAAAGTTTGAAATTTACATTCAAAGTTATTGTTGAATTTAGAGGTAAAACATTTAATAAATTTGTTTTGGTTACCATCTATGTAAAGTTTATAATGTAAGTTAAAGGAATGAAACGAGAGGAAAATTTTTTTACACTGTGGGATAGATAAAAAGAATATCAAAATATAAGTGAAAGCTCTTATGAGATGTTCTTAAATAATAATAATATAATATTACGTAAAACTATCATTCATTATCTCTGAAGTACGGTTAAAATTATATTAAATATGCCGATATTGTCTAAGGACGGGTTATATTAAATATGTCAATATTGTCTAAGGACGGGTTATTTCAGAGAATTAGAACAATTCTTCAAAATTAAAAGTTAATTTTCAAGTTCTATTAGTATTTTAGTTCTGTCAAGTTACTGGCCTATAATGATATAATAACAGAACTTGAATAGGAAATTCACGTTGAAATTTGATGAACTGTTCAAATTCAATGAAACAACCCATCATAAGTGTAGGAAGGCGAGGACTATGTGCATGTATGTGGTAGTCAGTCCCGTAATTGTTGTTTCAAAATATATATTTTTTGCCTGGTTGCTGGATTTTTTACTTTAAGTCATTCATGAGCAGGAATCCACATCATTCTATGTAGTTCGGAATGAATAATTTTTTGACAAGTTTTTTTTTGTTCTACTTAAGCTCATTGCGCCTCTCATTCTCACTAAGTCATTGGAAAAAAATTACATTTTAACTTGATTTTGCTTATACGTAAAATCCGCAAAAGAGTCTAAACCGCCCTTAGCCATTCTTCTTTTCAATATTTTATAAAAAGCCATATTCTAAAACTTCCGGTAATTGTTTGGTTTCGGTTGTCTCCTTATTGAACCTTTTTAAATGTCTACTTAGAAAATTCTCATTTCTGAGCACAAACTGCCTCCTGTTTTATATTATGTTTTAATTTTAATATTCTTTTTTTGTCCTCTCTTTCTGTTATTGTTATTCTAAGTTTTGTCATCACTTTGTATAAACAGTGTATTTAGTGTTATAATATAATATATGGGTAAGACACACTGTAGGAATAATTTTAAGAACCACTAATACTAAATTACCATTCTTAAGTTTGTTTTAGTTAAGCGCACTTGAAGTGAAATAACACTAAACTGCGCTACATAAATGCCATATTACTATTACTAGCCAGTGGAACTATGGTATACCCAATTAGGGTATGTCGTGAGACTGGTTATCTGGCTATAGAAGAAATCATCAGGCTATTGAAATCTGGTCACTAAACACGACTAAAGCCATTTCAAGCAACGTGTTGATTCTGAATGGTGGTCTTTTACGAGGGTTATGAGATTATTGTTATTGTTGAATACCCGATTCAACGCTACTAATATTCCAAGAAGTGCGCAATACGAGAGTGAAGAAGTAGCACTCTGGTTCACTCGCCTAGCAAAATGTCTCTCTGAATATATCAGTTATAACAGAAGCACACAGATATACATAATACACAAATGGCGGCAATATCGGTAGATACGTCGTCGCGTTGTTATCATTTTAATCTGATTATCTTGGGAAAAAATAGCTCTATTATCATAATGTTTTAGAACGTTTTTTTAAAGCGTAAGCATTTATATATCTACAAAAGTGTGCATAACGTAGGATGTTTTAGAAAATGGCGACCGAGCAGATGGGCCGCTGTATGCACGGAGAAAAATGATCCTGTTAAAATAGTGATAGCATGCCAATTTCCCGTTAAAATATTTGTCATTCAAGATATATGGAGATCACATGTTCTTTTCCTAATAAATTTAATGACGGAACGTGACAATATCAGTATGTCAAAATCAAAATCAATATTTGTACGAACACGTGTTCCGTCGTCCTCATAAAATTTATGCTTTTAACTGAATTTGACAAGATTTTTAATAAATAAACAGTATTTCATATATGTGTTTATTTAGTTTTGTATATTTTGCAACCCCACATTCGCAATATGATTATACATTGGTTTGACTTTAATGACACATAATCTACGAATGTATTATTTTTACAACATTCGGTACTAAGGTGGAAAATAGCAGAATATGTGAAAATTATTTAGATACTCGCTTGTACTTAAATTGCAAGCAGTTGGCAATACTTTCCCAGAAATAGTAGATGTGTTTAACTGCACAGAATATAGTTACAAGAAGGCTGTAATAAAATATATTAATATTAGCATAATGCTACTTTTCTACATGGCTTCATTATAATTTTAATAGCAAATTTTACCCCATAATTAATGTCCACTAAACTATGTCACATTTCACCACCTAGGATTCTTGCTGCAGTCTCCATCCTCTATCTTCGCCGAACGTCACAGCGGTGTTGCCAAGGTCTGGTATGTGTGTGAGGATATTGTGTCAGCGCTTTATTAGAAGCAGACATATACCTGGACGGATGATGAACCTCGTGCTGGCACTGTTGGTCGACGCAGTGGACTCTCTCGCTGCAGCAGCTGGTCCAGTTTCTTCACCACCTAGGATTCTTGCTGTAGAGTCTCCATCTTTTACCTTCGTGTCACCTGTTCCTGTTCTTCATTTTACTTTACTTTAATTTAACTTTTGTAATATTTCTATTTTTTCTAATACCTGGATCAACTGTACAGCGCCCCTGAGGTGATATCTCACAAAAGCGGCGCTATACAAATTGTCCTATAAATTATTTATACAAAACCGTTACGATAATTACATGCACATTGCCTGATTTTTATTTTAGTTTTGATATTGCATTTAAGTTCGTTTGATTTAACTTAAATACAATACAGTCAATTTTAATCAAGTTCATATTTAGTGTTATAAAATTGTAAAATGGGGCCTCGGGGAAGAACTCAGTGAGGCTCACATTACGATAGGTTTTGAAAAAAAATATATATTTATCGCTATTAAGTGTAGGTTTTAAGTTTTTAACTATGCTTTGATGTTATTTTATTGTTACAACGTCTTAAATATATGTCTTTAATTTACCTTACCTGTATAGTTATTAATAATTATTGTTATGATTGTAAAAATAATTAAATAGTGATAGGATTTAGATGATTTAATACCTAGTATTCCACGATAACAATGTTTTTTATTGTATGTTGGAACCTTGTGTATAAAATAAAGAGTAGCATCTTAATTTAATAAGCACATAACCGCTGGGTGCCATCAGTTAAACATCCTTTATCCATAACAATGGAAAGCCTTTTCGTGTTTACAATCAACGAAATTACTATTTAAAAGCAAGTTAATACTTAAAGCGATCATACAATGGGTGTGTAATTTGGTGATATGCATGTTTAGATTCTGATCAATTATTGAGTTACACGTATTAGCTTGACAGGTACCTATGTCATACTAAATACTGTAATTCTACTCTACATGTGTGTTTCTTCATAGTCACGCAGTCCTGTCTGTACGGCATCCCTGAGCCTTGCAACTGTTCAGGTTGTATTAAAGAATGGTAATAAATTATTCATTTGACAGTGCTTATTATTGTCGAAATGCGGTGACCACGCTTTATAGATTTTTATTACCTAAAAATATAATTAATTGTTCATTTTGAATTCCTAATAAATTTATAATGCCTAATATCTTGCTGCGATATCTGCTTAACTGGTACGAGTTATTCCGGATATCAGCCGTCAAATCAGAATTTCCCTGATGATAGCTAACCTCCGATAGAAGAGAACACCAGAAGAAGAATTATAGTCGGAATTGTATGGTTGTATACTTGTATCAGATTGTATTTTCCAATAGAAATACCTACAAATTTCATTGTGGTTATTGTCTGTCTGTGATTTTAACTACGGTGAACTGAAATGGGGAAAAGAAAGGTGGGGAAAAAAGGGTGGGGAGTTACCTGGCTATTCAGATCTGGTCTCCAAACAACGTTCGAGCAACGTTTCAATTTTGTATGGTAGTTTTACATCAGGGCAATACTGAGAGTATCTTCCACTCTGAAGATGCCTTATATTATTTTTTATAATTACACTGTGAAATCACACAAACATATTCAATAAAATTTACTTGCACGCGTCGGTATTTGAACACTCGACCTTCGGAATGCTTGTCCAGAGCCTCACTCCTCAACTACGGAGGCCATCATTTAGAAAACTTTTGCATTATGTTAAGCTTCATTTGATTTTCAAGTATCAGCCATTATTTGAGCTAGATTTATGTACTTATTTATTAAATATAAACAACACTATTAAGAAAGGCGCATTTCGAAAAAAGGCTTAGAAGGTTAAACCATTTATTCCAGCACTAATATTATCAAACAACTCCCAGGAAAGTATAAAGATTAACGTGCAAAAAAATATTTGGGTGGTTTTCCTCAAACACAAGCAGCCTTACTGAGTGACCCAGAGTAGCGGGAAATGTGACTAATAACGAACGTTTATCGGTAATCAACGCAAAATCGAACAAAAGCTTGGTCACCAGTAACGGGTTGTGTAATAAAGGGTGTCGATTGTGTCAAGTACACAGAAATTTATTGAGTATCACTATCGATTCATATGCAACTTTTTGTTAAGGTCTGAAATATGACTATTTCTTCAACATGCACGTGCATATTTAATTAATATGAAGAAAATATTATTAACTCTTCAAGCATCGGAAGGAAACTACTAGCCACAAACATCATATTCCATTGTAGACTCTAACCCGGGTACAAACTAAATTATAAAATTAATTGTTTTTTATAAATTTTTCTATAATGCAGAGATATATGATTTGAAAGAAAAATAATGATTCTTCTTTGTTCGACTCAAATACTTACACGTGATTCCATAGATAGAATCCTAAAAATTGTCAAAGTTCATGATTACAAGTAGGAGGGATTTTTTTCGTTGACAGTTTGAGTTTTTGATATTATAAACAGCAAATCAACTTATTAATTTCCTACACAAAAGGATTATGTTTTCTAAATATTGACTTCTTTCAAAATTAGGAACGTTTCGAGTCAAAATGTTTCAGTAAGCTTTTTTAACATCACGTTTGGTATTAAAATTTAATTATTTAGAATTATCAACGTGTATTTGAAATACAAACATCAACAAGATAATTCTATCTTGTTTCCAAAATGATATACTTTTAATAAGACACTTCAAAAATAAGAAATATATGGCACATTTAAAATACTACATAAGCATTCCGAAAATCCAAGAGAAATTTCACCCTCGTTAGGACTTTTAGGTAAACATATTTAAAAGCCTGAAGGGTTAAGTCGTCACATGTTTTTAATCATAAAAAATGGTTTTGTGGCTACCGGAGTCAAAGCAGGAACACACTTCACGTTCGATTCTTCAACAAATGTTGCAATAGTAGTAAAACAAACACCGGATTCCCATCTAACAAGTTCCGAACATTGCAATCTGTCCATTAAAGAAACAGAAACTTTAACAGACTCTTCTACAGATTTAGAAAGTTATGAAATGGTGTACCTCAAGGCTCTACCATAAGACGCATCTTATTTTATTTTTTTGATACATACGTTTTTTAATGAAATTTACTGTTATATAACCGGAATAATAAAAAAAATGTTAGTTGTGCATGTAGGAAACTCTGCTATCAGTAAAGTAACGCCTAGCGTATAGTAGAAAGATTATTGATGATGAGATAAACCGAATATTATCAAGATTACAATATCTAAACTAAAATATAATAATAATTCTTATTTTCGTGATAATATGAGACAATTTATACATGATCTGAGTAAAATTTTGAATTATCAAGCAATCAATTGACTAATCAATCCGGGATTTCATTTGACAAATCTTCAGCCCTCGTGTTATATAAATAGCGAAAAACTAGTCGTTGTCACGGGTACCTACATTACGTTTGCACAACTCGAAGACGCACGGACAAACGGAGGTATTCACCTAACTACCACCGAGAAACAGACAGAAAATTTTGTTATTTTTTTTATTTTTTATACCGATAATTCGTGGTGGAATACCATTATAATAATATATTGAAACTAATTTTTGACTTATTATTACACAAATCCACATAATTAAAATCATCAATCAAATCATCATAATCAATTTTTTTTTAATTTGTTACAGTATATTAAGACAAAATGTGGGTTTTAAATTCTGAAATACCTACAAATATAATTAAAACTGTGTTCACTTTACAATTTGATCGTTTTTATCAATGTAGTACACACGCGTATGTTCCGCGGACATTAAAATACTGATGGTCACCCCACGAATTGAATATTCAATAGGTAACATTATTGTTCCTGTAATTTTTATTCCTCGATGGGATGACACAGTGTTTACATGGGTAAGCTTCGTGTATCTGTATGGTAAAACCTACCACTGATGCATGGCAGTAGCTACCTAGTTAAGTGTAGGGTAGGGTGACCAGGCGGAGATTGCATGTCGGGACTGGTAAGTATTTGTACATTGTGCGAGAGGGCGTGTGGTCATCATAAATTAAACGATTGTTCAGGATAATAAGAACATATTGTTTAACATTGTCGCTGCGGATGACGGTTTTTTCATGCAACGCAAGAGTTTTATGATGCGATGATTATTATTTTGCACTATTTTTTAATCTGGAAAATCTGTGTGTAAGTACTAATTTCAGTACTTACTAACATTGACCAATCAATGCTTATGAACAATAGTAAATACACAAAATAATAATCAATTTTTTCGTTTATTATGTTAATTTTAAAATTGTGGAAATCCATTTTAAATTAAAGTTTTTATTTTATGTATTGAATAAGATTATATAATGATAAAATAAATTGTTTATTTGTTAAAAAACTTATGCTATGTGTTTATTATTATAGAACTTGTTTATAAATAATCCGTTTTTTGGAAATTTAATGTATAAAACAAAATTTTACTAAGTACAAAACTTTACAAAAAAGTCGAAAATTAAGACACTAAATTTAATTGTTCCATATTAAACTTGTTTGATGAATCATGTTTGGATCATTTCTATAGCATATTTTTTTTCATATTTTTTAAAAATCTCCCCGATGGCGCTTAAAAATTGTAAATTTATCTACATAAAGCTTTCGGAAAACAAGAAGTTTTTAAAGTTCATGCAAAGCCGGGTAATAATCAAAAATCGTGCATAAATTATGTTTTTTCCGAAAAAATATCGATGGCGGGCGACGTCGTTTCAAAACGATTACTCTAAAATCTAAATGGATTAAGTTTAATTAAAACAACAAAACGTAGCTCGGAGGTACGAAAATTGTACCGTCAAATCAATTTACATTGCGGGCACTCACTTTTATCACGCCTGTCATCCATAAAGTTTCGAGTCTTGATTACTCTATTAATTTCAATACTAAGCTTCTAATAGAAGTTTCTGATTCCTTAGTTTCAAAATTATATTCATCACTTTTTTTTGTGAATATATATTTCTTTAGGAATTTTATTAATTTATGAACGCCTTTTTAGGGGCTTTTTCATATAAAGGGTAGATTTTGTAATAATTTTAATACATTACATATTTAATGTACATAACTAAACTGCCTCAGTAAGAATCTTTTGTCCCGGCAAGGCAAGGGTCCAGGGTTCGAGTCCTAGATGTGACCGTATCTTTTTCTGATTTAGGTTTTTCTTTTAGCAATCGCTAATATTGTCTTCAACAATTAAATATTACTCACTAAGTTATTCAAAAAATAAATATTCATCCTAGACTTGCAAAAAAGTCAATAGATGTCGCACATAAAAAAATGATATGTTTATCTAAAAGACGCTGTCTAGATTCCATTTAGTTCGGATTGATTCTTGCGATCATACATAAAGATTGTTGCCAATAAAAATGTGCGGTGAGAAAAATGAAGACAATGTTGGTAGTTCTTATTCGAAGTATGATACAGTTAAATATGACCGATGGAGATAGGGTCCCATTAGCTCAGTGGTAGAGCGTTGCCCCGGAAAGTCAAGGGTCCTGGGTTCGAATCCTAGATGTGACTGTATGTTTTTCTGTTTCAGATTTTCGTTTAGCAATCGCTAATATTGTCTTTAATAATTAAATATTACAATTTGAGGTTTTACTCACTAGGTAATTAAAAAAAAACGATCTTTTGTATTTGTTGTGATAAATTGAAGATGTCCACTGACTTGGTATAGTTATTTCTCTTCATACGTATTTTGGGCAATGAGGAATTCATATCGCAGTTGGTCTCAGAATTTCTGCACTCAAATAAATCCCGACTTTTAGTATTACGCAGTGGAATCCGAAAGCTTATCAATGCAAGCAATTCTGGACTGTCAAATGCATCACTTAGAATTTTAAATAGACATTGAAAATCCTTCAGTCCGACAATTTAATTTAAAAGAGTGTTGAAGTTAAACAAAATTACTGGAGTACCCATTTTAAAACTTAGAATTATTATGTATTCTTTCAACAGCCTTTAAATGAATATTGTATTGTGGGTTCCAGATGAGAGAGTTATACTCAAGTTGACTTCTAACAAAAGCAAAATTCAATGTTACGTATACATTTGCGAACCGAAACACGAGCCGAGCAGCGAATTACGGGAAAGGAACGAAGCAACTGCGAGCGACGTTTCGCGCCACGTGCGGTTGTTTTGATCCTTTCCCATAAGTTGAGGTTCAGCTCGCCAGTTCCGCTCGCGCGTGTATTCGTAGCATAACAATTCAATAAACTTAACTTAAGATTTCTAGTTAACCTAACTATAAATCACAACATTTGTAAGAACTTGTTAGAGATTTCCTCGACAGAATTGTTGTCAGTATTGTAATTAAAGATCACTTGATCACAGATGTTATCTTACAAAATAGTAAGAAAATGATAAACTGTACATTAAAATCAACACAACCTAAACTATTTCGATAAAAATTGTTTTGACTGGGTCTGGATAAACGTCTATATTAAATTGTGCGTTAAAAACAACCGCAACGAAACGGTTTAGAATTAACAATGGTAATAATCGGTTACAGTTACGAATGAACGATTGCTACTAGCTTTTTTAACCATGAGAACGTCACGGAATAGCCGAGGCATCCATTATTTATGAACCTCTCTGTAGAAACTACCAAAATAGGTCGTAGAAGCACTCGACAAAACTTTCATTCAAAAATGATTATTGACTTTCCTGTTAATTGTTATTGAGTATTGATTTCATAATCAAGGCTGTTCCCAGGCTCTATCGAGTATGTTAACATTGTTTATGTTTGTTTTGTTAATGTTTTAATAAAAGGAAGGAGGTTTCAACACTAACAACCCTAAATTAGGGCGGTTCTTTTATACGAACTGTATTTTGATAAATAAACACTACTTGATGATAAGTTTTTATTTGCCTATTTCTTTATCGTGATTAATAGAAAGGGGAGTTGATTTCATGCCTAAGAATTAAAATTAAACATTTTGAGAGCTTTATAAATCACATACAATTTCAATTTCCTTCCGTTTTGTTACACATAAGTATGAACGTACCTACATTTTTCAAAAAATCTACCGTATATATAGGGCATAGGGTAAAAAATATTCCTAGAAGAAGTGAAGGTCTTCGTGGTTCTCTCGACTAGCAATACGGGGGTCGCAAGTAAACTCATTCATAAATAATAATTCATATTATATTTGCGACATACTCCGGAGTGGATGATAATTTCCGTATCGGCCTTGTGTATGACCACCATTCAGAATTGAAACGTTGCTTGAAATGACTTTACCCGTGTTTGGTGACTGCTTTCATCTTCTCCATCTCTTATCCCTCTTCACTACCTTCAGCCTCACAACATACCCCAATTAGGGATGACATAGTCTCACTGGCTCCAGATGGTTTAGAGAAGTTGGGAATCGGAATAATGCGGTATTCGCATAAAAAAATTGTCATGTCTTTGTTACAATGTTATTGTGAGGAGAGAAAATAAAATTATGACAATGTACCGTGTGTTTTCCTTGTGCGTAAGTACTAGTCTGACATTTTCAAAATTGGATCTGGCGAATAATACATTAGATTCTTAAGGCGATGCACTACGTAGCAATGCAAAATTATGTGTTTTTGGTTTGAAAATTTGGTCGTCTAGAAATGTTTCAGATGCTTTAATTAATGTGTATGGACGGGTTGTTTCGGAGAATTCGAACAATTCATTGAATTCAACGTTCATTTTCGTGTTCTGTGAAAGTTCTATTCAAGTTCTGTTTTTATATCACGATAGGCTAGTTGCTTGACAAAATGAAAATAATAAGAGAACATTAAAAAAATCTTTCACAAAACTTGAAAATTAGCTTTGAATTTTGAAGAATTGTTGAAATTCTCCGAAACAACCCGTCCTTAGATAATTATAACATTTTAAAAATAGTCACACATATTTGAAAATACAATTAGTTTTATTTTCTGTGTTTTGTGTTGTTTTTAATCTGGAAAAAAAACTTCTCGTTTGCTTTTTTTAAACATTAACCCCACACAATAGACCCTAAGGAAAATAATTTCCCTCAGGGTCTATCTCATCTTTGGGGATGCTGTGTGGGAGGTCTTTTTAAGGAAAGGAAGGAGTTCTGGGAAGTAAAAGAGGGAATCTAGGGATCAGGGTGTCTAGTTGCAGAAGGTTTGAGAGGACAAAAGGCCGTAAACCAGGTTCTCTCAAACGTAGCGAACCACTTGGGTTGATTTGTAGCAGAGGTGTTGGCTATTCAATAAATGGTTCCTGGGGCAGCGGTAACCAAACCCGCAGATATTATTTTCGGGGATTAAAATGCGAGTCATATTTACTGCCACATATACTATCAGATTAATTTATTGACAACTCATCGAAAGTGGGACGGTCGCTCAGCCTCCCGCGCTCAGCACAAGTTGGTTTGTTCCCTTTGGTCTGATTAGCTAGTCTATTAATTTGAATGACCTAAAAACCCTCCTGGCAAAAGGTTCCTGGCAATTCACTAAACGTAGCGATGGTCAATCAAAGCATTTTTAATTCTGTACGGGCGATACTTGTAGTATTTTCCACCCTGCAACGAGGTGCTTATAATACATATTTCCGCTCTATCGTAGATTAGGTAGTGATTAGGAAAAAGTGTTAATAATTTGTAAACAAATCATTTAATTAATTAATCTCAATTGTATCAAAATTACCAATGAGCAGAGCGACACTGAAAAAGATTTCAAATGATTCAGCATTGACTCTTTGCCAATAATGGGTACGTAATTTAGTTAGTACCACACACGACCAAGATTTGTTCGTAAACAAAGGTTTTGTAATAATTGAACCTTATCGTGATCGAAACAAAACTACTTAAATGAGTCAACTTACATTTTCTTGTGAACTACTCCATTAGCTAATTCTGTCTGTAACTCATTTGTCATTAAAACCCATTAGAGACTGTCAATTATTTGGTAATCATTGGCTATTATCGATAATTGAAAATAAAACATTATTTTTAAGATGTTAAGCCCTGAATCCAGATGTTTATGACAAATTAGTTAACGAATAGCGAACATTATTTATATCAAGGTTAAATGAACGTTAAACATTATTTATAATTACTATCCACACTTCTGTTAAATCTGTCATTGACCAATTATAAACGAATGGTTTGAAACATAATATATGTACTAACAAAAACCTTCGGTTTACAAATGAACCACCCTTCAACGTGGCCGTTTAAAAGTACTTGAAAGACAAATTTTGGAAAAAAACATTTGAGCCATGTTGTAATGTTTTATTTAATTTGTCTTCTATATCGTTATGTGTTTTTTAGAATTTTTATGGTGACCTATTTCACTCCGATTTTACTCTTGATTTGTACTCATTAAACTTCTCTATTCGTTTTATATCTGGGGGAAAGATGTTGTGGAGTTTTGTCGTAAAATAAATGTAGTTTCTTTATCCGAATATTTTTACGTCATTTCGATCCTACAATTCATATTTGATTCGAGAATGACACAAATCCTCACCCTACAATTCCATATTCGATTTGAGAATGAAACAAATCTCCATCCTACAATTCCACATTCGATTCGAGAATGATACTAATCCCCATCCTGCAATTCCATATTCGTTGGAATTGATTGAGCGCTGCAAAGCCAAAATGCTGTATCTATATATACGGTATATTGCGGTAACACATATCGTTTGTTTCTTCAAACAGTTATATTTTACCCAGCATCTACAGATTGAATGTATTCAATTAAAATGATAATAATGGACCATCCCATGATAACAAAGTCCGGTTTGATCAACAGGAAAATGCTTCATAAATATTTTTTTCGTGGTTATTACTAAGATTGGATGATACCTGAATATTGTAAAGGAGGATACAATTATTATTATTCCATAACAAAAACCCGAGCGAAATGATAATCTATATGAACTTTTACAGTAAAGTATTATACACTATGCCTTGCCTAGAGAATCTCAAACTTTTCGCGACAAAAAAATAATGATTTTTTTTTTTTTATAGGGTGTTATTAAATAGGATTCCTGGCTGCATTTTGAGTAAAAACTTTTTTCCTTTTTCGTTATTTAAAAAAATATTTTTTTTCACATGTCGTAGTTGTTCACTCAGCCGAGTACCTAAGCTAACCTCCCAACACCCCACCCCGATACTACCTGTCCAATAATTACTGACTTTTTTTAATGATTTTTGGTAAAAAAAAATACAGAAAAAGTCACCGGAGACTTACATCTTCATTTTTACTCCTAATAATGTCAGGAATTACTGGCGAAATAAAGTCACCAAAATTCGCTGAGCCATTGAGGCTCATGTCATCTCCAATATGTGTTGCGAGGCTGATTCTCTACCAAGATAAAAATAACTATATTTGTATAAATCAGCCTTAACATAGTGTTTCACCAGGGCGATACTGAAAGCAAATATATAGCTGTTTGGATAAAGGGTCGTGTTGACTTTAAGGGCTTGGTTAAACATACGGGGATTTTACTAGTAATTGTAAAGAAGAAATAGAATAAGATCTGCAGGAGACTGAGTTTTGTGAAAGAACCCAGAGTATGTAGTATACGGTTCCATGATAACTCAACACAGTGAATATTCAAAAAAAAAATTTTCAACCTAACCCAACCTAACCTAACCTACTTAACCCAGTTAATAAAGTTTTGGTTTCATCACTTTCCATGACTTTATATAACGTTTTAAAGATGTGATGAATTATCATTTTGATGATTAGGTAGTATACATAGGAACATTTTATGGTAGATACTTTCAAAAAGACCAACACACAGACAGAGAGCTATACGGGGTGCTATTGCATACTAATATATCTCATCAAAACGTCTTCCACTATTGGAATGCGATAACAGGTGCGCGTAGACCGGAATTCTTAGTTTCCGGACGTTCGGGATTAGAGCGTTGGAGGCCAAATCGGACATATTAGACGTACAAAAGTGGAACCTGTTTTTTCGCTTCATGTCTCATCTAAAATTACAAAATATTATTCATCAATGCACTCAGAATGAAACCCTAGTCTGAAAAAGCTTTAGCTATGTTTATTGGTCAGATTTAAACAGCCAGGTACTTCCCTATCTTCCTATTCTTCATATCCTTCAACTCCTTACTCCCATCAGCCTTAAATGATTTCCAATCGGGATTCTCTTTTTATTATATCTAGGTAATAAGCAAGTAATTAACCTATTTAATAACTGACTGAACGTAACGTATTTCTGTTTTAACTCGACCATTCGGCATTTCATCTGTCCGTAAATTTGTTTGTTACGTACCGGTACCGGTTCGTGATGGTGTCCGTTTTAATGGTTCAGAAAAGATTCTTTTTTCAATTGTGAAAAGATTATTAATTTATTAGGCAGGTATTTAAGTGCTAAACTACCAATCTTGGATGTATTAAATAAGAGAAAATTAAACATTTTCTTTTGGCGTAAAACTACTAGATTATTTCCTTTAAATATACACAGATATTATGTAGGTATATTCCACAGTTTGTGAAGCCTGTGTACTCCCACAGAACGTGTACCAAGTGGTTACCTAGGCTAGGTATATCGAGTACCTCGCACGCGCACAGCTTCCGTGTTGAGCTCGAAGAAACTAGAAAAATATAATTGCTACCTTGGCTTAAACTCGTTTCTGAAATAAACCAGTACTAGCCTATGCCTTACCACCTTACCTCTGGACAGCAGACAACAGGCACGACTATACAACTTCATAGCAATACGTAGTAGAAAGTATAGATAATATATCCACCGTAGTAGATAACTGTGGTGTTTTGAAAAAAGGAGATGAATCAGAAAAAATACGATATTGGTTTAAAAATGCGAAACCATTGGATTTTTTTTCTACCTGTAAAAGAAAGACGAATAAGTCAAAGTAAAAATGCGATTTAATTATTCCAAACTTATTTCATTTATATTTCTTCAAGTAAAAGGAAGACGAGTCAGTAAAAATGCAATATTGAGTTAAATATGCCATACGAATCCTATTTTTATTCTACATGTAAGAGAGAGGTGAGTCGGTAAAATCGATAAAATTAAATATGTCAAATGATTCCTGTTTTTTTTCTACCTGTAAAAGAGAGATGAGTCAATAATAATAATAATTTAATAATTATGTTTGTTTATTTTAGCTGAACATAGCGGTGAGTGCAATACTCTGTCTGCAATATTAAAGCGTACATAAATTACATGAAATTAAGGTGAAAATAAAATAAAATAGAAAATATTTAGCACTAAGGTGGCTTGAGGGAAATTCTTTATCTATGGTGTAGGGGCGCGCCCTGTCATTGGGCGACGGCCTGGACAAGAGTATTTTCCGATCTCCGATAGCGCTGACTTGTCCTGGCTACTCTGTGGCGAATCAAGTCAGCAAACCCGTGCACCCTTCCTTCGGCGAACATCTGTGAGGCGCTGCACTGCCAAGGGCGGCCGAACAGCGCCCTGTATGCGTGGTTATACTGTACTTGGAGTGTGTTCATGAAGCCTTGTGTGTACCTTGTCCATTGGTCGATAGTGTAAAACTCATGCAGTATGTTTGGAATAGTTTATTTTTCAGTTGAGGACTGCACTTGTTCAATCTCATGGCGAGCTTGTTGGCTCACACGCTCAGTACTCGTCTTTGGCTTTCTATGTCATTTTTGTCATTTAGGTCATCAGTGACGACCTACCCGAAATATTTTATTTCGGGACAAATTTTGAGATTGGGCGGAATGGCAAACGGATCAGTATTTGCTTTAAATATCAGCAGTGATGATTTTTTAGCATTATACATTAGCCTGTTACTAAGAACGTACGGTTACAGTTTCCTCATTGCTCTTACCGATGGGGCTAGTATGACCATATCGTCTGCATAACTAATACTGTTCATACATACCCCGGCAATATAACATCCGATTCTTGTTTTGTTCAATGACTTACTGAGTTCATCTATATACACGTTGAACAGCACTGCGGACATTGAGGCTCCTTCTCTAATGCCGCACTTGAGTTTAGCTGTTTCTGATAGGTTATCCCATTTACCTACTCAATATATTGATGATTTTCGGTGGTACTTGTCGTTTGGTTAGTTTTTCCACAACTTATTATGATTAACCATATCAAAAGCTTTGCTTAAATCTCGGAAGCATGCTTACACCGTAGTTTTGCTGGATTCATAGTATTGGATTGTCTGCTTCATGCTGTATATGGCTGAATCGTTGGAGCATCCAGATTTGAAGCCCATTTCTGCCTCTGTACTAAGTTTGTCTTGCTAAACGAATCATATGTTGTTTTCCACGCGTAAAAGAGTAAAAACGTATAGAGTTTAATATGCCAAATGAATGTTTATGTTTTTTTCCACTCGGAAAAGAGAAACAAATCAGCGAAAAAAAAGTTCCGAGATACTGCTGTTGACATACAGAACAAAGCCGTATTTTTATAAATCAACATTCCCTTAAAACTTAAAGATACAAGTAAACGCTGTTAACATTTTTTTGTTGACGTGTGAAAACAGAGATAAACCTAAATCACGCCGTGGTTCGTGTTTGTCTATAGTCCATTACGGGGTATATGGTTGCATGACGCCATTTGCATTGTGAATTAGTACTTTGTGATAAAGTTATTCTTTATTTCCAATTAGGTCCAACTGGGATATGGAAAGGGGGGATAAGTCTTCTAAAATTCTTAAAAATTGTTTTTTTTTCATATAGTGTTATGTAGAAGAGTAGAAAATCTAGAAATCAAATAATAAATACATTCTCAGGAGGATGCCTATGTATTAGCTCCTCTGTAAAGTTGAATAAAATTGACTTGTCCCCTTTTTCCAAAACACCGCATCATAATAATACCAGTACGAATTATTATGAGCACCAATCTTGAATCGAGCGCTCCAGGTTAAATGATATCAGATCTGTTGTATACAGAATACAGAGCAAGTCCCGATACATAATATAACACTATTATGTTAGATTGAGTTTCTACTATTGGAGAATTATCAATACGCGTTTCTTACAATAAGTTTTATATCGAACTTGCTTCAATACCCGGCTTCGCCCGCTATATTATACTACCCACTGATAATCTAACAAAAATATTATTTTTAAGTAATAATTATTATCCTGAAACACCGATAAAAATTAAATAGAAAAAATAAATAAAAATAGAATAACAAAAAAATCTAATAAGCAATAATTGTTGAGTGAAGAATGAATAAGCCAATGTAGTGCAATTAGTAGAGCACCTGACCGGCAGTCAGAAGCCTGGGGGTTCAATTCCCGTCGGCGGCATGTATTTTTTCTCGGAAGATTTTTTCAGTGTATATAGGTGGTTCAGGCAAATAATTATTACTTACAAATAATATGGTATCCTTTGTGCTATGCATAAAAAACCTTTTTCTCTTAAACATTAGTTTATCATTAAAAATAATAATAAAAAGTATTTTGTTGAGACTTTCATGTTAAATTGTTTATTTTTTTAATTAAAAAAAATATACATACATCAATTTAAGGCGATGCCATACGTAGTAATGCAAAATCATGTGTTTTTGGTTTGAAAATTTGGTCGCCGTGAAAAAATGTTTCAGATGCTTTAATAAAATACTGCGAGTAGAATACATCTTGGCCTTTGAAATAATCGAGTATTTTTTAGATAAGTCTTTTATAAGCCCACAAACAAATAATGTAAAGGCCTATGAATATTACTTTAAAGTTCAAAATCTCCTACTTACGTACCCATTTTCGGTTACGATTTTATTGTATAATGCGGCAAATTAAGTTATTTATAAAATAATCGAAATATTTATGCCTGAACATCCACAAAATAAAATAAAAGGCACTTTTTGGCCATGTTTTTTTCTTGCATAAATCAAAACAGGCGGATGGTGTTAAGCGGGAATTTAAACCTTATCGCCATCTACGTAAGGGTTGTTTTTGATAGCGGCTCAATTTAAAATATTACACGACGTAGTGCATCGCCTTAATGTTTACTTAACTTTTTCCGAAAACGCTAATAAATAACTTCTCGTAATCAATATATTTTAGCGTCCGTATACGAAAATATTATAACTAATATTTTACTAGGAAATGGTCATGCAATCTGTAGAACTATAATTAAAGGCGCTACTGCGTACGCAATAAGCGATGCACGTAGACCTGAATCGGTAGTTATAGTTACAGCGTTGCGTTGGGAGAGTTGGAGGTCAGTTAGAGGCCAAAAAGCGGAACGTATTTTTTCATTTCATGTATTATCTAAATATAATGCATTAATGATGCAGTCACATTTTAACAGTATTTATATTTAAAAAAGTCGTACTCATTTTCTCCGTGTGCAAACACACTAAATGCAAAACGATGGAAATAAAAAAAGGCTTCGCTGCGCTCAGTCAATAATTTAATTTACTTGTATTCACATTTGACCATAGTCAAGATTACATCAAATGAGTTCGATTGTAGATATGAAAACATTTCTTGGCACTACCATGTATATACCAGTATATTTATCTAGATACTATTTTCAACTAGTCATAATCGTTTTGAGCATCATTTGAAAACCGACAAGTAGTCAAGTAGTGTAGCATTTGTGGCATCAAATTAATTTTTATCTTATTCAACATCAATTAAAACGGTAGCATTAGAGCCTCTATAAAAATACTCTATTAAGCGATAAAGCCAAAGCATAATCTTCAAACCGGTTTTATTTACATCTTGAGATCTGTTCCGATGCTACTGAGATACACAGCTTTTAATGCGTTATATTTCAGATGGTCAGCTTCCAGCTTTTTATCAGACACATTGATTAATTAATGGTTATTTTAACTGTAGTACGTAATATATAATCCAATCTAAGTCCCGATTTCGGGTTTTCCACTTGAACGTAATTCCCTTGTGAGTGGTGTACTTTTGTTCACAAATAACCGGAGGTAACCCAGATATGAATGATGTGCTGCAAGATGGATAGAGCATATTACGACGATTATTGGAATATTACATTTATCTGACGAAATGCAGTAAGTAAGTACTTATATTATATGATATCATATAACAAAAGGCCTGTGGAATCTATGCAGAAATTGTGCGGATAATCTTTTTAATATCTATCAATATTCAAAACAAAATTGGTGTTGCGACTTCAAAGGGTCACTTAGATACCCCACGTGTGTTATAATTGCAAGGTTATATTTTTAATTTTTGTAGGAATACAAAACAAAAACCATAAATTAACCATTTAACTTGAAATATGGATGATTTTAATCTATTAAAAATCTCAAATATGATTTAAGATTTTCACGGCCAAAAGTATTTTTGTTATTTGTTTTTGGGGTGTTATGCCGTGTTGCGCTAACTCCTTCTTTAGCCAACGTTTCGGACAGCATTGCAGTGTCCATCATCAGCATTACCATCACCATCATCATTTTAAAAATCTTTTCAAGAGATAATCATATGAGATATCATCAGCATCACCATCACCATCATCATATTAAAAATCTTTTCAAGAGATAACAGGACAACGGGAAAGGGTATTAGAGGGACTATTTGTAGGAGAGAGAAAGTATAAAAAGTAGTTATAATATCGATGTTTTCATGCGGAAATTTTTGCGTGTCTTCCACCCGTACAGTACATCAACGGAGAAGAAAGCTATAGATAATACCACTAGTCCTTCGAGACATTTTTCGTTGAAATATTTTAAGAATAAACAGTGCTTTTCCACCTGGTTTCCAACAATTACTGTATTTTAGGAAGATAAAAATAATGATTTTTGAAGATGCTCTGGAGACCATGACAATGCAGACTGATGGTATCAGTAAAAGTAAAGACACACTGGGCCCACGTACGCAACGTATGCAATGCATTTAGATATCTGGACTCCTAACAATCATTAAACTTGTCAAACGCAATGCATTCCTACGCTTCCTATGTAACGTATGAAATAAAGATGGCGGAGATGAAAGGCCTTCAAACGAGTTGATTTGTTCTTTAAGGTTGTGTTTGTTGACGTTGACGTTTGGTGTAAAATGACATTTATTGCGTGTGGGTATTATAAGTATTTTTATCTTATTTCCATGGTTTAAGTGGAGATACAATATCAAATAAAATTTTTAGTTATTTTAAAAGAGTTACTGTAGAGATGCAATACAAGAAACTAAATCATGAAATATGTAAAATTTTTAAAATAACACAAAAAATAAGGTAAATACTAGTTTTTAAAGAAGACATCTTAAAAAGTGAATTAGCAGACAAAGCATTACAAACAATAAAATATATCCGCTGTTTAGTATGCATGTGAAATAATAAAAAAATAATCTCTCCATGGATATAAATGTTACAGATAGCTATGCTAAAACTTATAAGAAAAAATATCGCCATACAACATTTAAAATTTGCGTTGTGTGCATAGGAAAAGGCAGAACGTCAGCATGTGAACATAGTGTTGCGTACGTTGCGTACGTGGGCCAGTGTCTCCTTACATTCATTCTCTTATTTTTGTCAAATGATAGGAGACCGCGATAATTAAACTTGTTACAACCTGAGCCCTTGGCATGCAATCTAAACGTTCCGCAACTTGTTGAGTATCGTTATGAAACATGTAGCAAGTAAATACCTACCTATGTACCTACCTTCCCCTTCTGTCTTCCTCTGTTTGACCACCTGGCGAATAAAGGTGTTCTAGGCGACAGATGTATTCCTTGTCGCGCAATTATCGTCCATTTAAAAGACTTATGAATTCAAGTAACAGGTTTAATTAGAAAAAAATTGCAGCGCTTCCCTGCAGTATGCGAAATCCGGCAGATGTCGTCACGCCTAACAGATTTGACGTGCAATATGACGTGTATTTGAAAGGTCACCCGAGACGGTTAGTGCGTTATTATAAATAATCGACGAATATGTTAATGTCTTGTAATTTGCCATAAACGCTTCTTAATTGGACATCTGTGGCGGCTCGCGCGGTTCCGAAGGTCAGAGTTTACCGGTTGGTGTCCGTAACGGTCTTCTTTATAACGTGATGATTCAAAATTTTTGGATAATGTAAGGAGAATTCTAAACGAAATACGCAAGCTTTTGAATTGACTAACATTTTCTTAGCTTTTTAAATGGAGATTATAATATAGGCGCGTCCTCATAATACCATAAGTCGCAAATTATCTTAGACGCGAAGCGCATGAAACTCAAAATCATCTTGCGCAGCAAAGTCATAATGTCACATTTATTTACTAAAAATTGCACAAAACACGAAAAGGTTTGCTGTGTCCTGTGTTTGGTGAACTAAAACATAAAACCGACATATTGTAATATTATATAGTATCATTTATATGATAAGAAAAGGTTGTGAAATATATACAAAATAAATAGAAAAAGTGTTGCAATAAGCTTCTACTTATATCGTAAGCCATCTTTTGTAAATTTAAGGTTAACCGCACCACCATAACGATGCCATGGCAGGTCTATAATATTATGAATATTTTCGCATATAGTATAGGGTCAGTAATTAAAGGAATTATTGAAATTCTAAAAATAAAAATAAAAATTTGTCTACCATAGTGTAGGTACCTGCTTAAGCCTTCAGTACATTCATCAAATTTGTCGGGCTTGCAAAATTTTTGTTTTGTTTTCAAATGCGCTATAAACCTTATTTTTTAATTTACCATAAAACAAATACTGTTTTAATAACTAAATAAAATTAAATTTCCGGTGTATGCATTTAAAATAAACATCAGTATTTTTAAGTAATAAAAATTTAATATCAAACGTCAAAAACGCTAAACACATTTTTACTTAATTTTTTACTACAATCTTTTAAAAATTGAGAGAACTCGATATTTTGAAAACACATTTGTTTTATTTGGGAAATTTGGAAGAAAACTGTATCTTCACTTTTATCCCGTTCATATAATAAAAAAAATATTTTTTTATGTTAAACCGATTGTTACGATAGTGACGCGAAATATGAATTATTAATTTTGGATATTTTTAGGATTTTATTAATGGATTCCAGTACAATTATTTGGGGCATACAGGAAAAAATTATTATTTCTCTTTCGTCAAAGAAAATTTTCGCATGATAGAAAAAAATAAAAAATATATGTATGGACGCCCGGTCATATATGACCCTCGAACGCTGGAGGGGTTAAATATTATGTTCCGATCCTTTACCACTTCTCCTAAGATCCTATTAGACGTTCGTTCTACGTTGAAACCTATACAAAATTTATTGTGTTTTTACATAAGTAATTTTCTTCCATATTTTCTTCCATATTTCTTCCATATTCTCAGAGTGGAAGATACTACCAGTATCGCCCTGGTGTAAGACCACCATTCAGAATTGAAACGTTGCTCCAAATGGCTTTAGCCGTGTTTAGTGACTAGATCTGAATAGCCAGGTACTTCCCCACCTTCCTCTTTCCCTTCCCAACTTACCTTCAGCCTCACAACATCCCCCAATTGGGGATGCCATAGTCTCACTGGCTCCAGACGGGAGCAGTTGGGACTCTTGTGAGGTATTCACTATAAAAAAAAAAAAAAAAAAAGTACCTCCTTATTAACGCGTGGCTCAAAAGGCAGGTGTGCTTTCAATAAATATGTAAAGGGGGTAAATCTACATTGGCGCTTTGTGAAAAACTTTAAACAATTGCTATTGTGGTTAAGGCGACACAAGACTCTAATAACGGGGGTTTGCTCGACGCTCACATTTTTATTATTTCTGGTGAACGTATTAGTAAAATCTTAAATGTTTCTAGTTTCTAGATCCCTATAGATGCAAGTAATTTATATTTAATATAATTAATAACAGGACTTTACCATTAAAGTATTTCTATAAACGGTTTGAAAATTTTATAACATATTTCATATAAAATTACGGTAAGCAGCAGATTTTATTTATCTATACGATGAATTAGTAACTTCCCGAGAGATCCCTCCAGAAACATTTGAGAATTTAGTAATACGTTCATCAGAAATAATTAAAATAAACCCCACTTAAAGGATAAGTCCAGGTCAAAGTCGACCGTAGGTCCATCCATTACACCAGACCGCGCTCCGAATATTGTTTTCACATGAGTTATCACTTACGTCGTTAAGATTCCTATTTTATTTTAGAAACTTGTTGCGGAAAATTCAACCGCAGGTCTATTCAATACACAGGGCCGTGCTTTGCATGTTATTGTGCACGTCTGTTTCACTTACGTCGTTCAGATTCTGGGTTAATTTAAGAGTATTATCTCGTCTTAAACTAAATAATAAGTTTAAGAAAACCTTTACCGGTGTGGTTTAAGCTTTACCGTACCGACACATACATAGATTTGGGCAAAAAGTAGTAGATCTGTAAACAGTACAACTCACTTAATGTTGATTATTCCGAGTTGACAGCTCGTAACGCTAATGCTAACTTTAGCAGAGTATGAAGTACTATTCATCACGGTATATCTTGACAGTAAAGTGCAGTTGCTTAAACTAAATAGATTTATACCTATTATTCCTTTTTGTGTAAAAGCATTCACAGCACAAGTCGGGGATGCCCGAGGAAGACATGGCACGACCAAGTGAACCAGATACTTGAGTCGAGCCATGTCAAAAGTAATAATAATAGAAGAGTATGTATGACACGATGTATGAATGTGAATGAGGCCAGGAGTGTGTGCCAAGATCGAGTGTTTTGGCGGTCCGTCCTCTCTGCCTACCTCTACTTTGTTATTTAGTTAGATAGCATTCACATGAATGAAGAATTGAAAAAATCCTTTACACGGAAATCACAAAAAAAAGGATTTAAAAAAAAATAATTCCAGCAAAATGTTGATAGTGAATTCTGGATTTGAAAATGTAATTTTAAAATGTTTAAATACTTCTGTTGCCCTTCAGCTGTGAAAAACTTATTAGTGCAAGTAACCTAAATAGGGACTGATGAACAAACGAAAAAAAAAACAAACAAACCACTACACAAATTTGGTTTAGTAAAAAACATAAGCGGGTCTTGCAAATTTCCATTAGGTTTTAAAGTACGACCTACTTATTGACGCAAACAGATACATACATTGATTAGTTGAAATTAATTTAAAAATATATATATAGATTTTGTGAAGTCAATCAAATTGTTTACCCGATTGAGAAGATCTGTTTTATTTAGACAAAATCCTAACTATAACACAGGCCCAAACCTACAATTTTGATTGTAGCCCACTCTTGAAAAGTCACTTCAACATATTGAAGAAAAATACACATTACTGTTGGGACAGTTCGTTCCTCTTTGTGAGTGGTAATATTTAATGCACTGATTATCACTGTGTAGATTATGTATGTATAGTGTATAAGTGTAAGTGTGGTGCATTGCACAATAATTTGCACGCAAGTCTTAAAGGTTTTTGACATGGCGTGAACTCGCTTGTTGACAACTGCATCGATGCAGTTTACAACTAACTGCTATATGCAACACTCCTTGTTTACAACTTGCAACGGAGAATAGTGTAGATGGGTGTGAAATGAACAGGCACGATTCTGCTGGATAACTCTGTGGCACTTTGGAATACGAGTAAAGGATGTAAGTTTCTCGATTGCTATATTGACTCTATTCTTTTGTTTTGGAAGCAAGAAAATGTATAGGTCACAAAAAAGAAAAGAAGAGAAGACAAGGTTTTATTTTATATTTTTTTAAAGAAAGACATTTCCGGGTTAAGAATAACCTGACGATATTTGAAAACTCCTACTACAACCACAGTAAGCGGAAAATATTACTTGTGTTGTGATGGAGGACTTAGCCAGTCGAGGAATGGAACACGCCTGGGTGGGACCCAAACGCAATGACAACTCGGCCACTGACCGGCTTGCTTCTTAACTATCCCGCAGCCAAGTGGGGAGTAGGTAGTACCCAAAATTACTATCTTCCTTATATTTGTTTGAATACTCGTACTTAACATATCATTTAAGTATTTTCAGTATTCCTGGCAAATACATAAGTTACAATTAATAATTGACTCAGTAATTGGGATTTCTATAGTTTAAATGCCCCTAAGACAGAATATGGATGGGGTCGTCGGAAGACCCACTTGGTTACAGTAGTTCTCGGCATCTTGGCCTGTCAAGAGTTAAAAACCTTTTATAATACCTTCATGGAATTATATTGGATGAATCTAAATTACATACCATGTAAGAGTCCAACAAAAAAAATTGATTTCAGCATTTATTTTTTTCCTTTATCATTTTTTTCAGCATCTAAAAGGTTAAAAACTTTTGGAGCCGGGTTTTACGCTTCGACTCATTTCAAAAGACATCAAACAACTGATGCTCACCCCTGAGAGACCAATAATTATCAAATTTGTCATGTCTGTCCGTGTTCGCTCTCCACCTTCTCGTTATCTAATAATTAAATATCTAATTCAATTATAAGTGTTTAACTTATTGTAAATAAACTTGTAAGTAACTTCATAAGAGTTCTTATTTGATTTAGTAGCAACCCGTGACAACCATAAAATGGTGACCCCGACGCGATCTGAACCCGCAACTTTCTGTTGCCATAAAACATTTCCGATAATTGTAAGGTTATAACAGCACAAAGCACTTTTTTTTCAGAAAAGACTCCAATGCCAATGTCAAATTATTGAAATTCACTAGAACGCACAAAATACGATACATAAATCTACATATATAGGATTTTTCAATAAGAGGTGTTATTTTGAATAGCCCACTATTTCGGTAGATGTTGCTTTTGAAGCTGTCATTTTTTGACATTTGACAAGTAGAAACTACGCCATTAATAAAAATGGAACGATACACGCTTCGATTGGGTCCTTGAAATGCGTGAAAATGATCCGGAATTCCATCGAAAAATCATCTTGAGTGATGAGGCCCATTTCCACCTCGGTGGCTTCGTCAAAAAGCAAAATTGTCGCATCTGGGGCTCGGAAAATCCAAGAGTTATTGTTGAAAAGCCTCTCTATCCTCAACGTGTGACTGTTTGGTGCGGTTTATGGTCCAGCGGAGTCATTGGACCTTTCTTTTTCGAAAATGAGACTGGAGCAACAGTTACGGTGAATGGATTGCGCTATCGAGATATGATTAATGATTTTTTATGGCCGGAATTGGATGGTATTGATCTGGACAACGTTTATTTTCAACAAGACGGCGCTACGTGCCACACAAGCAACGAAACCATTGATCTTTAAAAAAAATCTTGTTGAATCTTGAAAATCTAATATGTGTATATAAATGATTGTGTCTTTGTTTGTCCCCCATAGACTCAATGACTGCTGGACTGATTTCGCTGAAAATTTCAAAGTTTGTTCTTATTAGTGTCAGGAGTATTTATCGAATGGTTTGAATGATAGAAAAAGTTAGAGACGCTCGAGGAATACATAACGAATTATCTCTGCATTCGAATGAGATATAATAATAACAAGTAAATGAAACAATGTAACATTGTTTTGTTCATTTGTTATGGATAACCACAATGTTACAGCTACTTTCAGAAGTATAATAATAAGTGTTTTATTATCTTCAAACTATATGGTAACTATGTGGTGTACAGTAGTGAATGATAGAAAAAGTCGGGCACGCCCGATGAAGCCTTAACGCATTGTCTCTGCACTATAATGAGATACAGAGTCGAATGGTCGACATAATGCAGTTTTTCAAAGGTAACAAAGTGAATTTCATGATACTACGTAAAGTGTAGAATAAATAAGTAGGGGATTCCCGAGAAAGACATTAATCAAATAATTATTTGTGATAAAATGAAGCGTACGTTATGAACGAAGAAAGGGTGTAAGGAGAATGTATGATTTGGAAGAGAATAGTTGAAGATGCCGAGGAAGACATGGCACGATCAAGTGAAAAAAATACTTATTTAAATACAATAATAATTATTTCCACCTTAGAAATGCACTCGGTTGTCCGTTACTCTAGAACTATTTTTTTAATTTTTTTATTTAACGGCAATATAAAGTAATGTAAAAAAGATACAATATTAAGGAACATAAAGATATAAAGTGATGTAGTTTGTTCTCAGTCCTCCTCACTAGGTATTCCTGTTCCGAGGCGGACTGTAGGTTGTTGTATGTGTGTTGATCATGATCTTCTCATCTTCTAATTTGTTGGTTCCCTCAAAAATTAAGCAAAAAGTATTTATGTTTGTTGTCTGTAGGTTGCGTTGGGGTTACTTCATAAATTTAATGATTTCCTAATCTTCATGTTTGTTTAGCCATAATTTGATGTCTTTTTTAAACTTTTCTATATCCATGGTGTTTTTAATTTCAATAGGAAGGGCATTATATAATTTTAAAGCATGGAAATAGTGGTTCTTCTGGCCGAAAGATGTATTTAATTTTGGAATGTTTAGTAGATTTGAAGATTTCGTCCTTGTAGTGTTGTAGGTGTGTTGTTCAGCAAGGTACTCATATTTTTCTTTAAAATTGAGTAGTGCATTTTTTGAAAAGTGATTTTATAATGCTGAACACGTTAAATTTAAAAAAAATATCTTTTAATGGAGTACTTATGGGTACTTTCAGGAAAATTTTTATTATTACTTTTTGTGTTTTAACGAGCTGCTTCATGTGAAGGTTTGAGGCAGATCCCCATCCAATAATCCCATATTCTAAGCGTGATTGGCAAAGAGCATAGTAGACTTTACATAGACAATTTTTATTTAGTATATTGCGTACGTTTCTAAAGTAGTACATGAGCTTTGTAAGTTTCTTTGTAATGCTATTTATGTGAGTGTCCCATCGAAGATTTTCATCGATTTCAACGCCGAGATATTTTATATTTCTGGAGTATGTTATGGTGGGGCAGTGACATGATTGCGTTAAGTTTTTTCCTTGACAATCATGTATTTTGAGAGCATAATCCTCAGCTGGTTGTCCTCTGGCCGTTATAGAAAATGTTAAGTATTTCGTTTTGCTGACATTTTGTGTAAGTTAGTTTTGTTTAAGCCATTTTTGCAGAAGTACATGCTCATGTTCAGCTTCTTTGTAATTGGTTACCCAATCACTTTCATTAAATAAAATAACGGTGTCGTCGGCAAAACAAGTTATTTTAATTACCTCATTACCTCAAAACTTTACCCCAAACCATTTATAAGTCCCCGAGCAACGCCGGGACACGTCAGCTAGAATATTATATAAACAGAAAATACATATAAAAAACTTTTAAAATGTTGGTAATGGTGTCGGTAGTCGGTAGGAACATGAACAAGGGTATTTTAATGAACTTTGAATAGGTCGTGAAAAAGCATAAAAAATAAGAAATTTGTTCGATGTACTTTGTATGTACACACGTCATGAAGAGTTAAGTACATTACTTTTCAAGATCACTCGAGATCCGCGAGAGTATAATTTCACTTTTCTCCATGTTGCAAGTATTGCAAAATCAGAACAAATCTTGCGTCATATCAGATTCATGCAATACTGTTTGTAAATCAAGGCTACCAGAAGGATCTGAGCAAAAGGGTTATTTGATTTGAACGATGAATTTATTGAAATTAATTTATTAAATAATCCCGATTCTATACGTGTTTCTTGTGAAGAACCTATTTATGTGTGTCTCTTGCATGCTGAATGTGCTTTTATAAATAGATTACTTTTCCACAGTTTAACTATTTACCTACTTATTAGATACTCTTATGTATTTGACTGAGAGTAGAAAAGTCCTATTCGACACGAGCACGTTGCATTTCGTTTGACTGTAAATTTGGTGTTTCGTGTCCGGTCAATCGTGTCAAGATTGTAGCCGTGTTTGATAGTACATTTTTATTCCGTCAGAGCGTATGAGCGTTGGGACTTCGTAGAAACGACTTGTTCTAGTGTGACAAATGTCAACCGTTGTTAATGTCGGGCGCGCGTTTGATTACTAACCAATTTACAGTTTCAAAAGTGATTATTTTTTCTACGAATCGGTGAGTGGAAGTTTTTTAGGTCTGAATTTTTGACATGAAAACATCTGAAAACATCATCAATGAATGCCGGGGGTGGAGAAGCAATCTAGCCCAAATGACTGAGAGTTTCTGTCGGAGTAATTTCAAAAATTACGCCGCCTATCTTAGGACGAGTTGTTTCGGAGAATTTGAACAATTCATCAAATTTCAACGTTTATTTTCAAATTCTGTGAAAGATTTTTTAAATTTCCGTTTTAATTTCAGTTTTGTCAAGCACCTAGCCTATGATGATATAGTAACAGAACTTGAATAGGAACTAAGTAAGAGAACTTGAACAGAACCCGGAAATGAACGTTGAAATTTGATGAATTGTTCAAATTCTCCGAAACAACCCGTCCTAAGTCTTGTTTTAATGAAGAAGAGTAGAAGTTTGTGCCAGTGCAGCGCCGATATTGTAGCGAGCTACAAAATTGCGCAAAGTGACCACACGATTTTTAGCTTTCCGGATTCGACACGTGTCCATGAACGGGATCATATATCAGAAACAAATTATCCTATCCGGGTGAACGAGTGATGTTTGAAGAGGAGAGGAAAATGTTACAACACATTTCAGGCTCCAAGTGTTTATTTTAAAAACTCCAAAAATACGATTTTGAAAAATTTCCCAATTTTCTTCAAATATTGTAATATAAGAACACACTACAGCTGACTTTTGATTTTTTGAAATAATGGCATACAGAGCTCCGGGCCAAAAATTCCCCTTTCTCTTTCACCATGATTTAAATTAAAAGGTTGTTGAAAAATAGATGTAATTAAGGTTTTTGTGAAAAATTATTTGCAATAATGCAATTGATAGACGCATTTTCATGGGTGATGATACCCGCATAAAATGATTCCGCGAGACTTTAGATATGTTTTTTAAGGAGTGGGACTTCAGAGTCCCGATGGAGTTGGAAAACCCTCATTCATTGTAGTACAGCTAGAATTATATTAGAGCATGACACTGAAAGAAAATTATATCAATAATGATGAACTTATACACATCGATCTTACACGATTGGCGTTTTGTTTAAATGTAAATATCGCACAAGAGACCCAACTGCTGCCAACTGTCTGGAGCCAGTGGGACTATGCCGACCCAAAGTTGGGTACATTGGGAGGCCTAGGGTTAAAGAAGAGGGAAAGAGGTTGGGAAGAGTAGCTGGCTCTTTTGATCACCAAACATTACTCCGACTATCATAATTTAGTTTGGAAGGATTACTTCGTGAAGTATAGGTACTTTCATACTAAGTCCATTAAATCCATATCTGAAAATGAATAACAGTGAATGACTACTCCTAAAAATATAATATCAAAGTACCTCTTCAGTTCTTTCCAAGTGAAGTGGGTTTCCCACGAGTACGAGAATAGGACACGAGACACAAGACTAATGCATTTACCTTCAAATCTATGATAAAACTTGTCCAAGTGAAGAGCAGCAATATTGTTTATTAGTCGTGGGGTGCTTTTGTACTATTGCTTAATGAACACTTCAAAACAGTGGCAGTTGAGTGGATTTTAATACTAAGGGCAACATGTTATTATTGTACTTATATGCCGGCTAAAAGGAACGGACATATGATCCGCCTGCCAGACCGATTGCTTCGCACTAAATTCACGATTGGACCAAACTGCCCTGGCTATCTGGCTGAAATCAACGAATTGGCATTCACGTTTTTACAGTGTTCTCAGTTTTTCTTTAATTATTCTTTCTGGATATACAGATTATCAACATCGAGGAGAGCGCATAGTTATGTGAATTGTTTTTACCAATTTGCCTATTTAGTTCTAAGTAATACTCGCCCTTGAGGTGGTTTTCACAAAAACGGCGATATACAAATTATTCAATTATTTTCATCATTACTATGCCTTCTTATGTGAAATCGCACAAGAATCCCAAGTGCTACCAACCGTCTGAAGCCAGTGAGACTATGGCATCACCAATTGAGGCACGTTGTCAGGCTGAAGGTAGTGGAAAGGGGAAGAGGATGGAGAACAGTAAGTACCTGGCTATACAGATTTGGTTACAAAACTCAACGTTTCAATTCTGAATGGTTTGTATCTTCCACTCTTTTTGTTTGCGCACGCCGGGATATGAACTCGCGACCTTCTGCTTGCTAGTCGAGAGCCTTACCCCTCGACCACGTACGCCGTCAAACATAATAACATGTACCGTACGCATGGACCAGCAATAAAAATAACAGCAAATAATAAAAACAATCTTTCAAAGCATCGCTATACTTTTTAAGTAGATACATTTAAAAATGGATACACATAATTTTCTTATCGTGTTTCTTTTTTCTCTTGTTTTCTTTTCCCTATATTTATAATCAACATAATACATTTTTACCCATGTGTGACTAGATAAGCACTTTTCTGTAAATTTCTACCTCGAGTTTGTGCTTATATGCATATATTCTTGTTTGTTTTTTTTTGTTTCCCTGTTGTTTCTATCTTTTATTATTTTTGTACATTATTGTATGTGAAACTTATATTTTTAATTTCAAAATACCTACTTAAAATTGTACTTATTACCCCCCACTTATGTATTTTAAGTTTCTCCCATCCTAAAATGAGTTTTGTAACTCATCGAGATTGCTCTAGCAAGAAATAAAAAAATGTACTTATGTTCCAACTTTGCAATTAAATTAGTCTGTGTTTATTTCTTTAATAGGTAGTAATATTTTACCACCATTTTTCTGAAATATCACCACAAAGGCATTTAAAAGCTAGAAAACAGCAAAAAGCTGTACATAAACATACCATTTGTGGCTCGTTCCAAAGAGGTAGGTACATACGTACTCTTTTGGCGAAGCTTATTGCTAAATCACTATTTTCGATTAATCTTTGTAACGAAATGGTTTACATTATGAATGCCAAAAAATATGCTATAGATAAATTGAAAGTTTTCCTATCATTTTCCTTGAGTATAATACAAATAAAAAATTCAATTAATCAAAAAAAATGTGAATGAAAACTAATAGTAAAAATATTTTTTTAATAGAAATGTATGAATGCATAAAATAAACAATATTATAGCTAAGATTATCAGTGACAGTTTCCCTTGGTTAATTTTTTTGTTTTCTTATAAAATTGTTTACAAAATAAATAAAAACCACTTTTGTGCTTGATATCGAGCGTTTCTAGACCCCGTTTGTCAAGCGATTTTAATGCCTATTACCTACATTCGTGACGATATAAGGCATACCAAGAGTATACACATTTTTGGATTGTACATTCCTTTATCGCGCTGGTGAAAGACCACAATTCATAATCGTAATCGTGATTTGGTGATCTAAATAGTTAGGTACTTCCCAACCTCCCTACTTAATCTCCTTTGATTCTCCGCTCTCTTTATCCTAACAATATGTCCTAGTTGGGGATGCCACTAGAAATAATTGGGAGTCTAGTGTGCCAATGACATAAAATAATATTATGCCGCAAAAATTAGAAAAAAGTTTTCTCTTGTCATATAACAAAATACCCGTTCCCAAGTCCTTCTGGATCTGGTGTATTATTGTACGTATGTAGGAGTATTGGAAGGAATTCACAAAAACAAAAACGTGTACTTTTGGATATGACTTTGCGACGATATCTATCAAAACTTACCCCCTTACTAACTAACTAACTAACCATCACGCCATTTCCCGAGCGGTAGGCAGAGAGGACGGACCGCCAAACAACTCGGTCTTGGCACACACTTCTTGCCTATTTAAATTCATACATCGTCTCATACATACTCTTCTATTATTCTGACTCTTGACATGGCCCGACTCGAGTACCTGATTCACTTAATTGTGTCATGTCTTCCTCGGGCGTCCCCGACTTCTGCTACCATTCGCATTTGCATATCCTCCTTACTCTCCTATCTTCGCTCATTCGCTGTACATGCCCAAACCTTTTAAATTTTACACAACTGATACAGCCATTGTGTACGGTAAATGGTTTTTTATCAGTTTTGCAAAATTTAAATACGTTTACAAAATAAAATATGTATTTTATGATGTAAAGCATGTAAAAAAAACAATTTTAAATAATATTTTTTATGTTGTCTTATAATATCGGTAATTTTTAATTCATACAACACAATTTATTGTGAAAGTCACCACATAAGTTAGTTAAAGTCTAGAAACGAAACGGACGTATTGACGAATCTAACGTAATTCACGAGCGCCTCCAGCAATACAATTAATTACTTACCTGTAGTTCTACGCCATGAACACAGGTGGTGTTTCGATATCTGTCTCTACTCTGCCAAGCCAAGACGACAAGCTGTCTACTAGAGTTGTGATAAAGATGCATAGATACTATGCTGCGTATCGGGGTGCAAGTACAATGGGGAAACTTTGTCACCACTAGTTAAACCTACTTCGCTTGTGGTTTTTCTCGACGAAATCATTCTAGCAAAGTGCTTAAAAAGTTCACGAGGTTACGATTTTGGGAAAATACGTTGTTTAAAAGTTTAATGAAATTTTAATTAATTTTTGTTTTCGGAATATTCTATGATATACCGAGCAAGTACCTACACATAATATCGTGGCCATATTAATGTATAGCATAGTTCCATTGACTTTATTACATCAACGCATAGTTAATATATAATGCAATACCGCATTTGACAAAAAATAAATATTAATATTTTAAATATGTTGTAGTGTTTTTGTTGAAAATAATACACACGGTTTTGTCTTCCAAAAAAACGAACATTTTTACAAATAATATTCGAAATTTTGTGGTTGAACAATATATACAGAGAACATAATTACGAATCGAATGACATTGAAACCTACGGAAAATTTTCATGTTCATTGTATTATTTTTTTATATTTATTTATTTAACGCCCAGAGGGCTTTTACATGTAGGTGGTATAATTTTGAAGCATGAGAAAGAAATAATAAAAATATAATTACATTAAAAAATAATATATGCAAGAAGCAAAATTAAAAATAACAAGAACATAAATTAAAAAATACAATGATTTAACTGGTTTACAAAAATACAACTTACATTTAGGAATAGTGTTGAAATAAGTCTTTTACTTGATCCATAAAATTCGCAAAGTTAATATTAAATATATCGACATCACCTAATATTGGTTTCCCATAGTGTGAAACCGTTGTATTGGGGAGTTTGCAATGTAATTGCGCTTATGTGTTTTGCAGTGGAATAGTGTGTTTTGTCGTGTTGTTATTGTAAGTATTCGTAAGTTTATGAGTTGCAGAAGTTTTCAACAGTCGAATTTAGAGTTTAGTATTTTGAATAAAAAATTTAAGTCGTTTATTTTACGCCTGCCTTCCAATGTGTGTATTTTTAGAGTATTTAATAAGAAATGATATAGTAAGTCTTCTAGTGGGATATTTAATTTAAAATATATAAATTGTAGAATGGCGAATTATCAATTTTTCACTCTGTTACTCATCTTCAGAAAAGTAAATGTACAGCAACTTATCAGAAGTCTACATATCAAACAAAGTTATTTCATAAAATTCTCATCAGATCAAATTGAATAAACGTAACCCCCATTTCCACTAGTTCTGTTTTGGTACTCGTATCAATTTCAGGTCAGGTGTGGGTAGTTGGTGTAGCCAGTGCCACCTGTAGTTATTAGCCGCCATTAAGTGCATTGCAATACTTGACTTATTATATATAATATTCTCATCTACCTTGCTACTGGTAACTCTACAGAACACAGATGTAGTAATAATTTCCAACAAATGCTACTTAAGATTAACAACTCGTTATTTTTACATCCAAGTTACCTGCGTGTCTATACGAATCAAAGTTACCACACAGTTAGTAAATCTAAAAATCGAAAAGTAATTAAGTCCCTTTTATAGTATACAATGAATAGAACCGTATGGCAAGTTGTTTCGTTAAGTTTAAGCAATTTTAAAGTGTTTTGCAAACCGCAGCAAATCAGCAGTTACTAAACTGGGGTCCGTAGGGTAAAATGACCTCTGTTGTAAGGGGTTACGATATTTGGTTCTTAACCAGTCAATTTGGGTTCAATTTGTGATTCCCGTTCTAAAAATAAAATTGGGATTTTTGTCCGCTTGTTGTACGTAATTGTCACACATTGGGTGAATGTGTTGGTATTTTACGCCCAAATCCGCCATAAAACTAGAAGTGCCTTCGAATGGGAACAAATGTCAACACTGACTTATTACATTTTGGTTTTTGGACCATTTAAAACGCTCTCTGTCTCACTTAAACTCACCTGATATCGTAGATCTTGAAAATTAAGGACCCGATTGTCCAAATATTTAGATCACGAAAACGTCCACATGGCATTTGTTATTTTTTTATTATATGGCTATAGCCATGGATAATAGAGCAAACGGAGATTTGGCATGGAAGCGTGCCAACAGTTGGTCGTAACGGTAACTGCCCGAGTAACTGCACGCACTGTCAACGCGATCTAAAAAAGTAATAGTAATAGTATCTATGACCATGACGTTAATATTGGATGAAGCATGGAATGGCCTAAATAAATTTAAAGGTTAGCAGAATTTGACTAATAAATGTTTAGTACATTTGTAGCACAAAAGCAACATGAAGTGGTGTGATGGCGTTTTTCGTTCCATAAAGCAAAGTAAAAATATTCTCAGAAAAACAATTTTCTTGTCATACGGGAAACTCACAATGTTTACTTATAAAGCTCAGCTAATAAATAAGCATAATTTATATGTAACGTTCTTATAACTATTATTTCGTATAAGTGCGTTCCTTCAAGTAGGTAGGCACCATTGAGAGATAAGCCATATTATATGAAGTGCAAGAAATCTTCTGAGAAACATAAAACCTAGAAGATAATTTTAAATAATCGACTCGTTAATGACAGTATTTACCTACGCCGAGAACGGTGGTAGGTTCATTCTAAAGCAAAATTATTAGGTAGAAGCTTTGGGTGGGAGTCTGTCCGCGTTAAATATTACGGGGGAGTAGTATTCGTATTCAGTTATAAATCATTATTGTTGTAATATAATGTTGCAGTTGACGAGCTTTTTATCAAATAATTGAGTTTGAAAAACGGCTGCTTGTTAGTTACATAATCTATTGATGGTTGATACATTAGAAACATGTAACATTACTTCGCTGGCTTCGATGCTCTGAAAGAAGAGAGTTAATGACCTTCAATGCATTGCGAGGAATGGCGCCAGACTAGGTATATATCGGAACTGTGTCCGACAAAACTTAAGCGACAGACAGCTTACCCTAAGGTCAGCAGATCTAGATGTTAGTAATCGTCTAATCGAACTTTCTAGGTCAAATCGAGCCGTTTTCTATGATCGCTCTGTTCGTATAATAGGTCCGCTCATTTGGAACAAACTTCCTTCAGCTCTTACTAATCTCCAGAATTTGGCTCTATTTAAACGTGCTTTAAAAAAAGCAGGCTTTCGGTTGCTTCCTTATTGTACCGTTTTTAAATGTCTGCTCAGAATATTCACATTTCTGAGCACAAACCTCTTGTTTTATTTTTAATGTTCTTGTTTTGTCTTGTCCTGCTGTTATTGTTATTCTTTGTTTTGTCATGGCTTTGTATAAACTGTATATTTGGTGTTATATTTCTAGATCTGCATTGAATAAGGCACACGGTAGGAAAAAATTTAAGAACATGACCATTAATAATAAATTGCCGTTTTTAAGTTTGTTATAGTAAAGCGCACTTGAAGTGAAATGACACTAAACTGCGCTATATAAATGCTATGTTATTATCATAAAATAGTGAGAGAAACTACAAGGAAAAAAAGTTACTGATTTGAAATATTGTTATTAATTAAAAATCTGGTAAAATTATTCGTTTCTGTGTTAAGAACGGGACTGTTCATTACAAACAATCAGTAAAGCACGAACATATTATGAGGAAGTCGAAACAAGTGTTTTAAAAAAGAACAATGTTGTCGCATCTCGTCCATTATATTTATTCGTATAAGGCCACCTACGTGAAAACAGGTATATTCGAAATTACTAATATTTCACTAGGAAATGGTCATGCTGTAAAATTTTTAATAGATTGTTGAAAAAAACGCCGTCCTCATTTTTCTCAGTGTAAGTATCGCCCTTTTGAAGAAACCATTCGAAATCGAAACCTTTGCTAGAACCCCGCTTCTTACCAACATCCTTTCCCTCCCCACTTTCTTCAGCCTCATAACACACCCCAATATTTCTATACATAACATACCCTTCCCCATACATAACACATCCTTTCCCTCCCCACTTTCTTCAGCCTCATAACATACCCCAATATTTCTATACATAATATACCCTTCCCCATACATAACATATCCTTCCCCTTCCCACTTTCTACAGCCTTATAACATACCAATATTCCCATACATAACATACCCTTCCCCGTACATAACATATCCTTCCCCTCCCCACTTTCTTCAGCCTCATAACATACCCCAATATTTCCATACATAACATACCCTTCCCCATACATAACATATCCTTCCCCTCCCCACTTTCTTCAGCTTCATAACATACCCGAATATTTCCAATAGTTCCACTGGCTTCAGGTAGTTGGGACTGTGTGCAATGCTCTTAATGATTTTTATGTGAATACTTTTAGAATTCCAGATTCTCCCAACCATCTGGAGCCGGTGATACTATGGCATCCCCAATCGGGGTATTTTGTAAGTCTGAATGTAGTGGGGAGGGGAAGGAAATTAAAAACTTCTTAAAAAAATAGCTTATACCTACCCTTTCCCTGTTGGGTCTGCGACCCATTATTACTTCGATGTAGTGCTTCCAAGCGTCCCTATCTTTACATTACATCCCAACAAATACCTAAAAATCGTTTCGTATAATTAAATATAATACTGACAAAAAAACCTCTCTCGAAAGCAATCATGATTTATCCGGCTACCGAATTGAATACCTAATTAGGATAATATGTCAAAGGCAAACTAAAGTTAGTGGCAGTGGCACAAGCCTTATTATTATTACGAAAGGCTGTACGGGTGAAGTAGGTTCTGCCTGTAATATTATGTATTTTCCATGACCGGTTCCGTGAGGAGTTGCGCGCGCTGCGCCGTGCGTACTACAGAACGTGTTTTAACTGCGCGTCAGGAAAACAACTTGCACTGGGCCTGTGTACGGGGTGTTCACGGGATCACTGACAATTACAAATTTATTTTATATTTTTTATAAACAAGACTCCCAACCTTCTGGAGCCAGTAAGACTATAGCATCCCTAGTGAACATGGTATATTGTGAGGCTGAAGGTAGTGGGGAGGGGAAGGAGATGTGGAAGAGTAAGCCTAAGTTTTAACCCAAGATTTTTTTGTTTGTTAATTTGTTTGTATGTTCCGTTTCCATTTCAAGATGGCGACCGTTTTAATGCTTCGGTAAAAATTCAATAAGTAATATAAGTATTCGCGTTGTGAGTTCAATTCCTCGGCTGCCTATGTTCTCCATTACGAGCAAAATTTTCCGCTTACAATGGAGGTAGTAGGAGATTTTCAAATATTGTCAGGTTATTATCAACTCGGGAATTTTTGTTTTTCTTTAAAATAATATAGAGAAAGTAAGAATTATTTGTTTCAAATTTGATACCGTCTTGTTATTTGTACTTTTTTTTCAATATAATGGTACCTACCTAAAGTAAGAAATAAAAAAAAAACAATTAATTCATCGAGATAGTGATGTTTCTTTTGGACAAATTGTCTAATTTCTTGAAATGAGAAAATGTTATTATAAAGAAGATGAGTATTTAAGTACCTACTAACAAAATATTAAGGTTTCATTGGAAATTTTGGTTTTTATTTATTGAAGACGACATAATTATAAACATATTTTTTTGGATACGAGGTCTCTAGTTCACAGAACTACTAGTTATAATATGAATAAAGATATGTGGTTTCAACATAAATATTAACTTAATGTATTGGTGCTCAATCATTATTTTTAATTCAAATTACATTTAATATTGTGACGGTCCAGGAAGACTTGATCAAGTGATATAAATACTTAAGACGGGCCATGTCAAGAGTCATAATAACAAAGAGTAGGTACTTATTCGTGAAAAGTATCCTATACATAAAGTTTATGTTTAGATTGACGGAATTCGGATAGAAGAAGATCTATTCTACTGTATGCTCCTGCGCCGAAACGGCGTGATGGTTAGTTAGTTATTTTTTTTTATTTAGACGTCATTTATTTAGAGTGGCTTCGCGTTTACCCTGTTGTTAAGTTCTCATTTGAAATTCAAGTTTTTCTTGACTCCTTTTCCCGGTCAGTCGAATCCAACAACTTCCAACAAGTACCTTCTGACAACACTTGCATTCAATAATTTATCTGCTCAGCTTTCAATGATGTCATTTCCACACCGTTGCTGTTTTTAGGTAGCCAGTTGCCTTGTAATTAAATAATTATTGCGATTGTTAAACTAAGAATTGCTACCCGGCTTTGCCCGAGTTACGACATTCTGTTTCCAAAATATTTGTCTTTACTGTGGAGCCATTTAATTATAAGAATCATATCTACACTAAAATGGTTTCTTGTCTAATTATTTTGCAGTCAGTTAAGATATTTCGAAGGTCCGTAGATTTTGATATAAATTACGTTAAAATTTAACAATAATCGAGATGCTGATGAAACAAAACGTTATGAAGTCTTTTTCTTTAAAAAAAATAGGTATTAAAAACTCCAAAGCTCGTGATGGAAATTACGTTACAGCTTGTGAAACTTGAATTATTATGGCCATTTTATTTCTTGTCGTAAGCGTCCTAAATTTAATGACATTCAACCAGTGTTATTTATTATTGTTTTTTTGTTATTTTAAATTCATTTATCACTATTATGATTTTTCATTATAAAACCCGCCTATTGAATTGTATATTTGTTGAATTGCCTTTTGAAGCCAGTAGGTACTATTGCGTGTGTTCGTTTGAGGAAAAATACAAAAATGCACGTTGCATTATTCGACGTCGCGTGGCGCACGCGCAAGGAAGAAATTGCGACAATGTCCAATTGGCTTCATAATAATCCACTTAAGAGTGCAGTGGTAATTGATATAATGCATCAGAGAATGCAAGCGTATGCGTTAAACGTCTAACAGAACTTGCAATCATAATTACGAGCATTTTCGTTGAACTGAAAGGTTTCTCAATTTGTACTCTCTATTTGTAAACAAAAATTTCAGTTATAAAGACTAAATTGTCTGCAAAAGTAGATATACCACAGACATATTTATTTTTGATCTATATCGAATAATAATTTCTTACAAATTTAATTTACTTATTACGAACTTATTCCTTCTTATGCTGTCTCAGTAGAGGTACAGTCACAAGGAGGAAATCCGTAATTGGTTTTATTTTGGCTATATAATACTTATGTAAAAACTGAAATAAATGTGAACTGTCGATTTCCCAAAAATTAATAAATAAATATTCTTTTTAAATTCTCAGGTGGTTCGTCATCTTTGGAGATGATATGCTGGGGCTATTTCAAGGAAAATTATGAACTATAGAAGAGAACAAAAGCATCTGCAGTTAAAATTGCAACCTCATTTACAACCTAAGGTTGTCTAAATACGATGAATTGTGCAAAAAGTTGTAAAATTTAATAAAAATAAAAACACATCGCCAATCGACACCTACCTACGAAAATATTTCTAAGTAAGAGGTCCAACTGCCCGAAATCAGTTGTGGTACAATAAATTTTCAATTTTGGAGCGGAGGTAAGGAGAACCGATAAGAAAGGTTTGGAAGCATTATATATATTAAGTTGTTTTTTCTAAGTTAGTACCTACTTAACTAAGGAAAACCTTTTAAAATTTATTAGTTAAACTTTTTAAAGATTTAAAATCAAAAAATACACGGCTTTTAAATGACTAAAAAAACCTTGTAATAATTTGTAGTTATCTCTTGTAATAATTTATGACTGCAATTCACAACTTACTTATCGATTTGTATTTTATTCTGAAAGAAGGAGGTAATTACTCACCTAATTGTACCTGCATTGCAGCGAAATAGTTTCAGCATTACTATTTTTCAACAGTTTTCTTAACATGTGTCATTAATACAAGAGGTATAGCGTAATTGCAGTTCCTAACAAAATGTTAGTCAAATGAGATATTATTTATTTATTTATTTACGGACAAATAGTCCATTAACAACATATTAATTACACGAATAAGTTTTATAAACAGAGATGACAGTGAAAGGAGAGCATATATAAATGTAAAATCATTAGAAAATCATAGCTCGGGCGTCCTGCATTTTCGGGAATCTCAAATATTATCCCGTTTTAAAACATAAATAATATTATACAAGCATATAAAATTGCAATATATTTATTATAATCCCAATTTAGAAAAACACAATTAAAATAATGTTCTATTACAATGTCTCTTATTATTGAACCTTGGGGAAAGTAATCTCCCTCGGGGCCTATGTCATCTTTGGGGATGCTGTGTGGAGGATCTTTTTGAGGAAAGGTAGGAGTGAATATGGGTCATGACGAGACCCGTGTTGTAGGAGGGAGGAACCACAGAGGCCGGCTAATCGTTACACAGCCGAGCTGTCGAACCGTGCACAAAAGATGCAAGCGTTTAGCGTGTTTCCCGACTATGCACCAGGGCAGAGAGGATCAATGACGCTGAAATCTAAATTTGTTAAACAATTTTTAAGTGTTATTTAAAATTTTGAAAATGACACCAAAATTAAAATCACATCATAGTTCTATCTAGGGTTCATTGAAGTGGAGTAATAGACACAGCCAAATGTTGGCTTTTATAATTACTATCGGGTTAATTTGACTGTTGTTTACTTATTCTCATATAATAAAAAAAAACAAAAATGTTAATTGTGCAATGATTGGGGACTATTGCAATTTCATATTAGGTGACTAAAATAATATATTTTAAAAAAGCGGTAAAATACGATAATTTAAAAAAGTCAATATCCCTCAACCTATTGAAAACATCAATTTCGGCTGTGTCTCTATCTGTAACTCCGCTTCAATGAACTCTGGATACATCTCGGATTTGCTTTGCTTATAAATTTAAACTGTATGCTTTTGCGAAAATCACAAAATTGGAATTTTTTGATTTTCACGGGTGATTAAATAAAATTAATAAAATAAATTTAGGATATTTTCAAAAATTGTCACTCACTAAAACAAATTTTCGTAGGATTATTCAATATTTTTAATGTTTTGCAAATTATTTTTAACATTTTTTGAACAAAATTAAGATTTTTGTTTTTTTTTTATTTCCAGAATATTTGAAAAATAAGGTGATTTTTAAAACAACTTAAGCCGCATGATCTAAGTACAGATGGTTCCTTCAATAAAATCAGTATTTTTATTATTGTGTTGCATTTTTTCAAATCTCAAATGTGTTTACTTCTGTGTCCGCAATCCGCAAATCCGCAAATCCGCAAGGATTTGTAAAAATAAACAAGAAAAAAAGTTATCATAAACTGAGAAAAAAATGAGAATTGGTATTGAACGAATAAATTCATAGGTTTCCTGATAAACCTTTTGTAAAATAAGAATGTGCTATCACGATGTCTGAACACTTGTTCATAAAAATCTTTTTTTTTTGCATTTCGTCATCCTATGTTATCAAGGCAAATGCAGGTGCATGAATACGTTTTGGAATATAGTAGGAATTTACTAAAAGTTTATCAGAAAACGGCGTGTAATACCGTTTTAACCGAATTACCAACATGAATACGACAGAAAGTGAAAAAAGAAATAAAATTAATGTTTTAGATTAAAAAAGTAAAATTAAGATTATTAAAACACCGTAAGTCCTGCTTTTAAACAGCTCCATCTGAACAAAAAAAAATTGCATTTATTTTTACAAATTTAATAATAATAATAATTTAAGGATTAATTTATATTTACACTTTTATTTTTTTTATTTCTGAAAGAAAATAAGACAGTTTTCCTTGATTTTCTCAGAATATGCTTTTATGGACGTAAGTATCTTTTAAAAATCAGTGATTCAATTGTATAATCGACAAAGTACATGTCGTTTAGTTCATGAGACTTTGTGTCTATCGAGACCATAAAGGTTTTTTCTGTTACGCAATAATCAGTGAATGATATTTTCCTTACATGGATAAAGTGAGATAATTATCATAACGCCATAAGGGGAAACCAGACCCGATGTAGGTGCGATACAGAACTATTCAATTCACAAGGATGACCTTCATCTTCTTCTCTTGTATGGTATAGAAGGGAGTGGTACAGTTATCCAGGAACTGGACTCATTCTGCATCCGGGATATCTCTCAAACATCAGACCCTTGTAAGTATGATATTTAACGACATATTGATTTTGACGAATAATAGACAACTTAAGGTAAATAATTAAGTAATAATAAAAGTTTTGTAGTAAGTCTTCAGTGGAGAGTGAGGGTAAAAGCTTCATACAAACAAATTTCTGCATTATGATTGTGAAATTTTGACTACATCTCTGAACCTAGCGTCCTGGAAAACACTGGTCTGAGGCAGTCAACTCTTAGATCAGCAAAATCATCAGCTGTAGGCAGACTGATGGAACCTAAGAGCAAATACTAAGTTTGGTGATCGCGCTTTCGGAGTATCAGGGCTGAAGGGTTGGAATAAACTTCCTCCGGAGCTAAGATCCATAACAAGTCCAACAGAATTCAGGTCTAAACTAAAAACTTACATTTTTAAGCTGTCGTACCCTTAAATTAAATGGTTTCATGATAAGTCAACACAGTAACAATTCAACACACATTTAAAAAGTGATATAAAGTCATTACAAACGATGAAATTTTTTTTAAACCTAACCCAACTTATAATTTTAGTTAATAATTTTTTTTGTTTCATCACTTTCCATGACTTTATACAACTTTTTAAAGATGTGATGAATTATCATTTTGATGATTTATCTGGTCACCAAATTAAATATACCATGCCCGAGAGAAAGTCCAGTTAATCCGATTATGTCCTAAATCCTGTATCTAAATTTCGCTAATAAACAATTAGTTAATGTTAATTATGTGTTAATCTCAAGTGACCTACCAGGTAAATATTGTACAGTATATTATCTCCATAAATAGTTAGTAATAACATAGATCATAGTAGAAATGTACGAGTATACTTGTACAGCGCCCTTGAGATGATTTTGCACAAAAACGGTGCTATAAAAATCATCCAAATATTATTATTATTACTATTATATGAGGGGTATTTCAGGGAAAGAAAAGAGTGAATCTGCAGCCTGAAAGGAATCATATTGTTGATGTGAGGAAACATAAAGGTCAGCAAAAATGCTTGTATTGTGTGTAAAATATTTAGCTGTAACATTAATATTTTTTTAAATACATCCATTTGAATATCACATTTGTTTTCGGGAAAGAATGGATGCAAATCATGGAAGCGCAAATTACCCCACTTCCCGATATCCGATGGAGCTGAAACTCTGTGGATAGACTAGTAGTTGTCGATGACAATACATTTTATTATCTTTTTATCAAAATTTGGCTGTGTCTATTACTCCGCTTCAATTAACTCTAGAAAGAACTCGGATATGCTTTGAATTTGTAATCACGTACACACACGCGGATATATATATATAAATACATTTCTTTGAATTCGGATGACATTACAGCAGTTAATATACGAAATAAATGTCGAAATAAACACCTATCGGCATATGGTGAGATTGGTAGAGTCGTCGACTCCAGTTTCTGGGTACGAAGGTTCAATCCTCAGTCAAACCTAAAAAGTTTTTTTTTTAATGTCTTAACTATCCCGCAGCCAGGTGGGGGAGTAGGTAGTACCCAAAATTACTATCCTCCTTATATTAGCTATATCCTCCTTAGTACTTGACATTTCATTTTAGTATTTTACGAATTTCTGCGCAAATACATAAGTTACCATTAATAATTGACGGAATATTGGGATTTCTATAGTTTAAAAGCCCATAAGACAGAAAAATGCATGGGGTCGTTGGAAGACCCACTTGGTTACAGACGTTTTGTTTGTCACCTTGGTCTGTCAAGAGTTAAAGACTCTTAAAATAGAAAAAGAACTGTGTTCTTACGGGTTGATTTTTGTTTTTTTTTTCTCCATTCATTTTCAATGTAAGTACTAAATGCATTGATTTGATATTAAAATTGCAGAAAATTATTGTCGAATTTGAGAATGTTGCGAATTCATGACGCCATTATTTTATCAAAGTTGACAATTTTCGAGTTGAGTAACATTAACACTGTGCTTTTAAAAAGCACATAGCTTGAAGTTGAGTTTAGCCACCGAAGATGAGCTTTGTTAGAACATGACGACACTGCCAATGGGCCCGATGAGACAGGAATAATACTCAATAAATAATATGGCCTGGACATGACCAACTAGCAATTCACATCAGGTGCCCTCGCTTGACGGGTGGCACTGACTTGTCCTAACCTGATCCCACTGCTTCCGAGTCAAATCTTATGCAATCGCTGCAAATTATCGTGTAATCGAAAGTCTCATAATGACAATGATTTGGACCAAATTAAAAGGTGCATAAAGTACCCAACCCAAAGAGCTACACTGAGGCGCTATTGCCTAGAACGGTGCGCGTAGACCGAATTCGGTAGTTTTAGTTAAAACGTTTGGAGAGTTGGAGGTCAGTTGGAGGTAAAAAAGCGGAAAATATTTTTTGCTTCATGTGTCATCTAAATATAATACATTATTGACCCAACCAAATGGATACACAACAAAAACAATACGGGCAAGAATTTTCAGGATTCTTTTCATTTTTTTCTGTGATTCAACTAACACATTTCATAATCCATAACTAGGCAACCACTGAGTTATTTATTTTATTTACCTCTATTGTTTTGTTCTTATCATTATAAAAATATGCATGTTAATATTTTTTATTTTGATCTAAGTAAAAATGAAGTAGTAGACTATTTCCTACAACACGGAGCAATCTAGAGTAGTAAGTAGGGAAATATAATAAAACGAAGCAACTGTAAAAAAAATGTAATAAATGTAATAAAAGTAATAAATTTAATAAATGTGATAAATTTAATAAATGTAATATATATAATACATGTAATAAATTTAATAAATGTAATAGATGTAATGCATGTAATAAAATATAATAAATGAAATAATATTATATTTGAAAAAAACAAAAAAAAAATAATTTAAAAATGTTCGTACTTCCTACGGAGATCGTTAAAAGTCGGGAATTAATTAATAGTTATATAATGCTGAGGGTTGAAAGGTTTGCTAGATTTGGTATAGAATTAGAGAGGATTTCAACAATCGCATAATGGTAACGAAAATAATGTTAAATCTGGTAGGTATCAATTTAAATTGACGGGTACCGCAAAGACTATGTTCTGTATGGATACACAAAAATAATTGATATAGAACTGATCTGCTGACTGCATATGAATAACTTACATTAGTGATTTTTATATGATATAGTAGCTAAACAAGAAGTTCCTCGTCAAAATTATAAAATAATAAAACTTTGAAATGAACTTTGAATGATTTTTTCACTTCCAATTTCAAATTCGTTCTTGAAAAATTCCTACATTTTTTAGCGCAATGAAATTGAGATTAAATGTAGCTCAAACCGACTTTTTGTTGTATCGTGTATCATTAATCAGAATGTCGTTATAATATTTTTACTGTTGATAATCAGAGCTAAATGTTATAGGTAAGCTTAATAATTAATTAAAATATTCTTAATATGTTTTTTGGCCGTTTTTTCCTTAGGTGAGCGCCAATCACCTCCATTCCCCTAATTTTTAATTATGATTTTTTGTTGATAGGATAGGATAAACATATTTTAATATACATTTAAATCAAATAGAATCGATTAATCCTTTAAAAATATTATGTTTTCTCACTGTATTTAACTCGCAAGGCCATGAATTTATTTTAAAAGCTAGATATTTCCCACAATACAATACGACAGACACGTTGGCTCCTCGGTGTAGGACTTCATTATATCATGACGCCATATTAATGTAACAATGCTTGATCGCATTCATTAAACAACTTTCCGCGCGAGTTGGGAGATGCTGTAAAATTGTTCGCACGGATCAAATAAGGCGATGAAAACACAAATGTAATAAAAAACACTGCTAACATTAAATACGTTTGATAATATTCACTACATCCATGTGCGTGGCCTTTTGCAATAGTTTGCCATTTAGTAAAGATCAGAACCTTGACATAGAACTGGCGAACATGGGATCATGATCATCGACAGAACATAGCCCTAGATATAATTATGTTAGTAATGAAATTCTTGGTTTCTTGAGAAGTCAACAGACAATCATACGCTGAATTCCATTTCCTTTTTGATGAAACTCGTTATTCCCATGCTGTCATGTTAAGATTTCAGGTGTGTGTAAGCTAGGTAAATTGTTTTAATGGCATATCGGTAGGTAGAGGTACGGATTGCGTTTTAATATCGTTTGCAGGTTTTGACATTATTCTCTTTCGCTAGCTAATATAAAATAATAAAAAATATTTTATACCTATCAAATTTAAAATGCATATCGAGTTTTAAAATAATAATCACATCTTTTTTATGTGAATATTGGCCAAGAGCTCAATTGTTCCCAACCGTCTGGAGCCAGTGAGACAATTTCATCACCAAGAATGGGGTGTGTTGTGAAACTGAAGGAAGAGGAAAAGGGAAATAGATAGGGATGAGGAAGGTAGGTAGGTACCTTGCTATTCAGATCTGGTCACTAAACATGGCTCTGCAACCGCTATGAAAACCTTATCCCTAGATCACGGTGACCGACTGACCTACCTTCATTTAATTTATTTGTAATGCCGATTTATTAAAATATGGTCAAATTATTAATTTTCCTGATAAAAACGGGACTGGAGGCCCATATCAAATAAATTGACAAACTTAAAAAAAACGGCTACATCACAAATATGTTATGAGGAAGTCGGAACACGTGTTCTTAAAAATAAGAATAATTTCGTATTTTGTCCATTAGATAATAAAAAAAATATATATACACCTATGTATATATAAAAAAAAATATTTTTAAATATATGTATTTTTATTTTTATAAGCAATAATTATTAGCCTGAAACACTCATCCACATTGAAAAATCTCCTGATAAAAGATACATGACGCCAACGGGACGTGAAAAAATGTAATAAGTAGTAATTGTTGAATGAAACACTAGTATATATTGAATTATTTCGCGGATAAGAGATAAGCCGCCATAGCTCAGTGGTCAGAGCTGTCGACCGGAAATCGGAAGGATACGGGTTCATGTCCCGTTGGCGTCATGTATCTTTTATCAGGATATTTTTCAATGTGGATGAGTGTTTCAGGCTAATAATTATTGCTTATAAAAAAATTGTTACCCTTTGTGCTATGCATAAAAAATCTTGTCTTAAACATTAGTTTACCAAAAAATAATAATATATATTTTTATATGTTTAAATTTTTGTTATAGAGACCATTTAAATATTGTACGTACAAAATATGAAATTAAATATATGTATGGTAAATTATTATCTCAAATGTAATTTTATTCTTATTTTTTATGTTTCAAAGTATCTGTCAAATTAAAATTATACTACCAACCTTGTAGAATCCCTCTGGGCGTTAAATAAATAAATAAAATAAAATTGTATTTCTTAGTCCTCACTAGGATGACCTGTGCCGAGGTGAACTAAAGTTAATTTCTGTTTTATTAGTTTTCCATGTCGTTTTTGATGCTGATGATCTCTTTCAGCCATTTATTATTTTGATATATTCTGAAAAACTAATATCTTATTGAGAAATGGTCATGCAGTCACATTTTCAACAGTATAGTGATAAAAATGTCATACTCATTTTTCTCCGTGCATGACTAACAGAACAATTAGTAAAATGATATAATTTCAATAATGATGAAAAAACTAATCTATCCTATCGTAACCTAACCTAATTTAACTTCATTTTTTCAACACTTCATGTATTTGTATCACTTTTAAAAAGTCGTACGTTTTGCCACTGTTTTGTTTGGTCCAGATACCATTTGAATCGATAGTATTACAGTCTGAAAATATCACAGTCTTAACTAGCAAGTAATATCTACATTTATTTATAAAATCTTACTGAGGCTACTGTTTATTTTTTGTAAGCACGAGAAGATGAGGAGGTTCGTCTGTCCCTTCTTTTAATATGCAGATACGATAGCAAAATAACGAATGCACCAACTCTGAATACTAATGAAGTGAACGTTCGAACTGGCTATTATATTGATATGTATTTACTGTCCCAAGTCAGTATCATGCGTAGCTACGGGCACCTACTTAGGCTATTCTGTTAGGCTCTTTTACATAATATAACGAGTATTATACAAAACGTTTAAATCTCTTGAACTTTTACTAATAGGTCGTAATAGGTCTTCAAACGAAGTGCTTGGGAGCAATACAAAACGCTTGGGTATCACTACGCATACCTAGTGAGATTTAGTTGTGAATCTATGTCACATCACATCTGTTCTAAAATTAACGTTCTCGAAGTGAGTACATATAAAAAATAAAAATCATTTTAACACAAGTAGTTTTGTAAACAGCATAGGCATCGCGTAATGTTGAAAATTCCGATTTACCTAACCTAACGCTCATGCGAACTCTGGCGGAGTAAAAGGGTACTACTACACGGAAACCATCTTGACAAGGATACCCATACAAATTGACAGACAAAATGTAAAACAGGACTTTATTACGCTCAATCCATTATTTATTGTTTGCTCCTGCTCTCGTGCGTAAGGCACTATTTCGGTTAGTGAGAGGATTGCATTTCAAGAACTTATTGTATAAAGCATACTTCAGGAAGTTTTAATTAAGTACCTGTACCATCAAAATACGTGATTTAATATTGATTGCTTAGGTAGGAGGATAATATTAAAAAAAAATAGAATTAAGTTCATTTTTGACTTTCAACTGGCCATAACGGTTCAACGGTGTTTCTAATGTATTTGAGAAGGGTGTAGATATAATGAAAATGTTACTTATTTCTGATTATAATAGAATAGAACTAGAATAAAGAAAGAAGATTTCTTTATAAGAAAAATTTATCTTTGATAATTATTGTATTTGTAAGATTTCCTTCGCCTATGTAATTTTAAGGTGCTTCAAAATGAAAGGACCTATTACTATGTCAAAACACTTTTTTTAGATTCAAGTTCTTGTTGTTTTTTCTGACTGATTCCAAACACCCTTTTCATATTATCTCTAGGCGATCTGAAGTGTTCATTTGTAGCATCTATAAAATGTTGTAAAAATATAAAATGGAAATTTGATATGATATTAGGAGATTCATAAAGGTTTTTAGGTGATGTTTTGTATCACCTTTACGCGTGATTATGTACAATTGGGTTGAATTTTGTTATTCCAAATTATTACGGAAAGTCCTTAAGAACTTTTATGTGCTTTGAGATGAATATGTTTAAAGTGAAGGTTAGAAAGTACCTTACCATTATCTAAATTGTCTACAGATCTAGTTACTGAAATGAGCTACAGATATTTCATGCAACGTGCAACGTTTCAATTATGACTGATAACCTCTTACCGGGGCTATTCTGAAATTATCTTCGACGCTGAGGTAAGAAACTGAGGTACCTTCATAATAAACTTAATTTTTACTTAAGTTTTTAGATTCTCACGGCCAAAAGCATTTTTGTTGTTTGTTTTTGGGGTGTTATGCCGTGTTGCGCTAACTCCTTCTTTAGCCGACGTTTCGGACAGCGTTGCAGTGTCCATCATCACATCTTCGGATCTACCGGATCTGCCCTGATGATGGACACTGCAACGCTGTCCGAAACGTCGGCTAAAGAAGGAGTTAGCGCAACACGGCATAACACCCCAAAAACAAACAACAAAAATTAATTTTTACTTGCTTAAATATTATATGAAATAACCCTATTTTTGCCTTTGCTGGGATTCAAACAAACCGCCGCTAGGTTTAGAGCCATAGAGTTTCCCGCTTTGTCACGGAGGTCACAAAGGTCAGCAGGGTAGTTATAAAACCGCCCTGTAAACTTATAGATATACTAATAAATTATGCAATAACGTGTTTAAAAAAACAACAGCTTATAAGTGTCGTCCTTAAAAGAATCAAAAGTCCTTAAGTAAGGCGTCAACTTATTTGGAAGGTATTCCCCGAGGGATTTACAGTTTTGAGTAGGGCATGGGGTGCCCGAATACCGTTAGTAACTCACAATCATGATTTTTATCCTCACTAATATTCAAAGGTATAAAATGTAATGGTAATGATTACTTGACTCTCCAAACTTATGCCATAAAAGCCAAGTTGCAGTTAGCAATTCCAAGCAGGTACTTGAAAACTTTTTTCACACTTCTGATAAGACAGTATCGTTTCTAATATTAATCAGCTGTTCAGGGCAGGTTTATATGATGTAGCACAGGCAGTGGCGTAGCAAATCGACTAAACACTGGGCATCTATTTTCATGGTTATGATAAACGAACAAAAAAAGTGGGTGTGTCAAGCCTACGCAAGACAGAAGTGAAACTTCTAGTTTCAGCTGATGCTTGGCGTGGCGCAGTTCGCTGGTGTCTGAGAGAGAGGAAAGAAGAGAAGAGAGAGAACGTTCGTGAGCGGCTCCCCCACCTCAACAAGGTTTCACTTCAAAAATGCCACAGCCGAGAATCGAACCTCGCTTAACTGATTGAAAGCCAACCACGCTGAGCACCAACTGTAAGCAAAGCCGCATAAATTGATTATATTATGTAGGTTCTGAAAATATGAGAGCTTGTTATGTTTTATAATGTTACCTACATCACACCCAAAATATAATATATTTTTAAAAATAATGTACAATGTACAGAAATAGAATCCCACACAAGATCGCGTAGTGCGCTCTAGCGAACGGATATTTTATCAGAGGGAGATAGTTTTAATTTTTTTTTCTGTAAATTATTACATATTATCAAAATAAATAAATTAATTAAATAAATGTAATACAATTATCATAATATACGGATTAGATAATAATTTTAATCCAACACAATAACGCAAAGCGCGCTCTAGCGGAGTAATGTTTTATCACAGTGAGATAAGTGTTTTTATTATTTTGCAATATTATTTTCTTTTAAAAAATGTTCTGACCTACTAAAAAATAAGATATTGAATGAAAAAGGCGTTAAAAACAAAAAAATAATGTGCGATGGCCGAGAATCGAACTCGGATCAACTGCTTGGAAGGCAACTATGCTGACCATTACACCACCAACGCCAGTTGTCGGGATGAGCTAAGAAGCATTTATATGTTACTTCAAAACTTTGACTAGATCAAATGAACTTTAATCGGTGGTGGGGGTACCCGCATTTTCGTTTCGGTCATGAGTCGGTTTTACTCCGGTCCTCGAAATTGCATGACGCGCGTAAAGTTTCACTTCAAAAAATAGGATGATGTTATTGATGGAAAGAAAACGTTTGGTTTGTAGTAGAATGAATTGCGTTAGAATAACGCAGCGGTTATCGATTTAGTCCTTTATCAAAACGAATTTTAGCAAGTGTAAATAAACTAAGTAACTGACAATCATATTATCTACCTAGAGCATAAACAGAGGAACAAATACCACACAAATGTGTCCTCCTTCTACTCCTTGCTTTGTTCACATTCATCAATCATCTCATGTATATACAACTTGGAATTTTGCCAAGACTCGACTCAAATATTGGATTCACTTGATCATTCCATACATATATATTCATGAAGCATTCCCAGCTTTTTCCACCCACTTGTACATCATTCGCTCCTCTGGCATATCTTCCTTTATTTATTCGCTGTTGTACTTGTATAAACTATTTTTCATAACCCTTACACTTTGTTGCATTATTTTCGGATATTCATCGTAATACGGTTCTGAATTAATACGATACTGAAATACAAAACCAATCATCCAATCTATGCAATATGCATCCCTTCAGGGTTGGTGTCAGAACTTGGTTGTTTACTTATAGCACCGCTGCCTTTGACACAAGGACTACGGCATTCAGTTTATATTTCCAATTACTTTCTGTAAATGCCGTCCTTTCCATCTCCTGCGAATTTATGCACTTGCTACGAGCACAAGGATCCACAACTCCTTTATTGCACACTGTCGTTTCATACAACATATTTTCTATAAAGTACTTTTGTACGGAAACAGTAGTTAGCGTGTAATAATATATAAATACAATTGTATAACACGCCACTGATTTCACAATTTTGAAAGATACCATTGCATCGGCTTGCAGAATTCTCCCATGGAAAAGCTGACCACGTATAGTTAAAACCCCACCTTATTAGGCTACGTTATTTGGTCAAAGGCAGCTTTAACGTTTACGTGAAGAGAACCGGTAATTATCCGCATGGGAAACAAAAGTCCGGAAGTGCTGGAGTGGATATTGTTTGTAACGATGACGGTACATTTTAATATATTGTCATTCTGAGAATATTTAGCAGAAGAAATGGCACACTCTTGCATATTAAACCGATGGTTTGTTTACAAAATATTACGCTGCCAAGAAAGGAGTTGGACAATAAGTAATTCGTGTCTGAATTTACAATATGAAAATGTACGATGTGCGAGGAACACAATGTTGCCATTGCAATAACTCTGCCTCAAAGCTTTTATCGTTGATAAGAGAATTATTTGATACTTAAAAGTCGCAGAATGAACAAAATGGCGTCCATAAGAAAGTATCAATAATATTATTGAGCTTAAAGTTGCGATTATAACACGTATTATATTATTTTAACTATGTTTTAAAAATTTACCAACTGTTATAAGATGCACAGAGTTTTTCCCATCACGTTTATCTCACAAATATAAATCTTATCTGGTTATACCTTCTTGTAACTTAATAACCACGCCATTTCTCGGCAGGGTTAGGCAGAGAGAATAGACCACCACACGACTCGGTCTCCGCACAAACTCCTTGCTTAATTCGCATACTATCTGTTACTTTGACTCTTGATTTGATTCACTTTAGCGCCCTCGACTTTTCTACCATCAACTTTCGCGTTATGCATTCTCCTTATACTCTTTCTATTTTACATTCGTATGAAGCAACTAAACTTACGCACAAATAAGCAATAATAAGTCGCCTGAAAAATCAATACAAATTGAAAATATCTCCCGAGTAAAAATAAATGCCGCCAACGGAAATTGAACCAGTGCCTTCTGATGTCCGGTCAGGAGCTCTGAAACCACTAAGCTATGTCGGCTCATTTCCAACCCGCCAATGATTCAATATGTACTAGTACCTAAATAAACAATTACTGCTTATTATATTTTTTCACATGTAAACAACCAACTTTATTTTTGTAGGAAAAGCTTTGTTAGTGCTAAATTTCTCACTAGATGGCGTCGAGACATATAATATCTGCTATGATATATTGTTTATAATTATTTGTTATCCTGTATGCCATGTATAAAACCTTGTCTTATAAAGATTACTTTGTCGTCAAAAGATAAAAACTTACGCACGGTGATTTCTGAGGTTTTGAAATTTGCGCAGTTTCGAGCGATGGGTTTTCAAATATTCATTTTATTGTAAGCAAACATGATGAAACACAATTTAGTTCTTCGTCGGATATTTTTATATAAACCTATTATAATATTATATGTGGACCTGATAATAATTAAATAAAAACAATATTATATTGATCTCTCGATTCCCGCGTAGGTGACATTTTTTTCCGTTCACGTTGTAAAACAAGAATGTAAATAACGTAATGTTATTATAAGAGATATGATAGATTTATATGATAAGATATTTATGTATAAAATACATAGATACCTAACGTCAACAGACTAAATAATTATAATATTGTTTGTATTTGTTGGAAAAGTTAAAGCACTTAAAGGCGCCAAGACTGTAAGGCGCCTTGGCTGACCTCTTCTTTGCATGTTATCTTAGCAGATTGATACAAACTACGCTAATTAATCGCAGGCACCTAACAAAAAAATTTAAAAATAATTAAGAACACAACAGTAAGAAGTTCTAAATAATATGTACTTTTTGCTCTTGTTCTATGTACTGAAAAGCATTTTTGGTTTGTCAAGACCGTCTGGGAAGCACCTGCAAATTGCCTGTGGGCGTATTGCTTAATGTTTCAACTAGAAAGTGTCATATCTACCGTTAAGTAATCAGCCACTTCATCAAAAACCTAAATCATTGCACGAAAGCATGAAGAGTAATTTAACTACTTACAGGCCTTTTGAGGAGCTGGGGAGTTTTGTTTTTGATTCCTCTTTTGGTCAGGCATATGCAGTGTAAATGATAGTTATCTTTTGTAAAGCCACAATGTCAATATTTCTGTCGACAATAATCAATTATTTTTTATAAACGTTTGATCACATTGACAATAGTACTGGGCCAAAGCTTAAAATTGATTACATTCTTGTTTTCAGAAAAAAACACAAAATACTGCATAGTCAGTATAACGGAAATAAACTGACAAGAGTATTACTAGCTGTCAGATTTATTTGTCAGGATAACACCAGGATAGCGCCGGCAATATGAAGAATATCTTTTTTTGTCAACTGAATGCTAGTTGGCGCTATCAAAAATTGTCCAAAGAAGCGAAGCTAGCAGTTCACAATGGAGTGCTGGTACCTACCCTGATGAATGGAAGTGAGGCAACTGGCAGAGAAAGGATGAAACTTGACTGAATGCTGTAGAAATGAGATCCCCGAGGCGTGTGTGTGGAAACACCATGAGTGCAAGGGACGCTTAGATGGTTTGGGCATGTAGAGCGAATGAGCAAAAAGTGTAAGGAGGATATATGACGCAAATGTGAATGGTAGCAGAAGTCGGGGACGCCCGAGGAAGACATGGCACGATCTTGTGAATCAGATACTTGAGTCGGGCCATGTCAAGAGTCAAAATTAATAGAAGAGTATGTATGAGAAGATGAATGAATGAAAGAGGCAAGAGGTGTGTGCCAAGACCGAGTTGTTTGGCGGTCCGTCCTCTCTGCCTACCCCTGCGGAGTTAGTTAGTTTACCGTGTTTTTGAGGTTTGGAACAAAGTGATGCCAGTATAAAGAATCCGACTTGAATATTAATATGAGTAACAATTTTAACCCGTGCAGTATACGGCACTCATACTCGTATAGTTATACCAACGCTGTAGCAGCATATTTGGGAATCTTTATAAGTAAGAAGGTGTAAGATTATATTCAGATAACAATGAAGGTTGACCCAGTATCAGACGAAGTAAAATAAGTATTGCTAATTCATTAACAATCTCTATAAATTATTCGTAATCTGCTAAAACATTGGACTGCAGGCCCTTAACGAATGAATTGTTAAATTTCCTGATAAATACGAATGTATTATTTACAAGAATACTTGTCCAGCTGTACTTGGTCACTTTCTCCTGCATTATTTTGCAAGCGAAATTCTCAGTAGTGCAGGTTGATGATTCACAAAAATAGCTTTAGCATTGCTCAAGTTTTCTGGGTCACTGTTATTTGAGGTAACAATTTCGCTGTTGACGTAGCAAAACCACTATAATATTGCATCATTACCTCAGATAATATTAATAAAACAATGCGTCATACAATAACCGAACAATAATCGAACAATACCTATATCGCATATCTGAATCTGAATAAAAGTAATATTCCATTCTGTTTGTGCGACCGATAAAAACTGCTCTTTTTTCCCCTGATTTTTTGCAACCATGACGGCCTCCTTGGTCGAGGGTTAAGGCTCTCGACTTGCAACCCGGTGTAAGACCATTATTCATAATCGAAAAGTTGCTTGAAATGGTTTTAGCCCTGTTTAGCGACCAGATCTGAATAGCCAGGTACCTTTCTCTTCCCTATATCTTTCCCCTCCCTACTACCTTCAGCCTTACAACATGTCATGTTCGGTGCCACAGTCTCACTGGCTTCAGATGGTTCGGAACAGTTGGGAGTAAAAAATCTACGTTAATCTCATCTGAACCTCTCTCAATTTTTTAAATATTTTTTTATGTATAGGAGACGGTTAAAAACATAGGCTTATTGTGCTATCTCCCATTTTACCTCAATCCTATTACAGCAATCCGGTTCCTTGTATAAAGTTCACCAGGGTTGTCATTGGATATGTAGCTATGTCTTCTGGTTCTACAATGTATCTTCCCAGTTATCAGAGCCTTGTTCCCCACAGAGCGGGACATTGTAGTCTCTTCATCCTCTTCACATTTTCTGCATCTGTTGGTGTTTTCTGCTTCCAACAACTGTTTGTGTCTCCTGAGATGGCAGTGTCCCGTTAGTAGTCCTACCAGTTCCCTTAGTGAGTTTCTGTCCATATTGAGTAGTTGTCTGGTTCGCCTTGGGTCTGGTCTGTTTATGAGTATTTTCGATTGCCTCATTCCGGGTGCTCTTTCCTATTCCTCCCAGTACCGGGATTTGAACCACCTTTCAATATTTATTTTGGTGTGGCAAGCTGCTACTCCTACGGCCGGCTTGCATCCCGCAACCGGTGCTTTCGCCCATTTCCTTGCTAGTACATCAGCCCGCTCATTGCCCTCAATTCCTTTATGTCCTGGTACCCAAATCAAGGTTATTTTAGTCAGGGTTTTCTCTGAATATACTCGTATGTTATGTTTTGTTTTTATAAGGTTAGGTTGGGATAAGTTTGTTAAGTTACTTTGAATAATATTTTGGGATTTAATTTCCCTTCAATTTTCTTTTTGCCCGCGCAGTTTTAATGGCTCGAAGGTGTACCTAACTTTTAACTAATAAACATTGAAACATATGTTAAGGGCGATTTTTTCATGACATAAATCATAGACACAAGTTTATATTACACAACATAACTAGATAATCATCACCCTTTTTTGCAAATATAAATGACAATTGGGCTATCTTTGAGCCAGAAGTTTCAACCCGGTGGTCATAGCTAGTGAGTCACATTCGCGTGTCGTAATAACATATTGCACCAAGCAAACTTTATCGGAGACTTATGAGGCGTTAGATTTATGGATGAAAAAATATGGCAAACCCAGCTGACTTTATTACTGTTCATATTTTGCTGAAACGAGTAAGATTATTTATTTTAATTAATTAGAATTTCCTGCATAAAATGAACAATCTTTTTTTTTCATTTTAATTTATTACCTACCGTTCTAGTCGTAAATTATTTTTTATACTTAAAAGATGCATGAACTATTTTTTGTAACAAACATTCGAGGGCTTCCGTGGTCGAAATGTAAGGTCCTTGACTACGAATCCGGAGGTCACGGGTTCGAATCATATATTGCGCAAGTAAACTTTATTAACAACGTACTTGTGGCACGTTCTAGAGATGCCGCAGTCTCAAACCGCACAAGAGTCCCAACTGCTCCCAACCGTCCAAAGACAGTGAGACTATTGCATCCCCAATTGAGGTATGTTGCGAGGCTGAAGGTAGTGGTGAGGGGAAGGAGATAGGAAGAGGAAGGTGGTGGTACCTGGCTATTCAGATCTGGTCACAAACACGGCCAAAACCATTTCAAGCAACCTTTCAGTTCTGAATGGTGGTCTTACACCAGGGGAGTCTTACACTGAGTAATTTGTGAAATAACACAAATTAATCAAATAAAATTTACTTGCGCACGCCGGGGTTTGAACCCCCGATCTCCAGCTTGTTAGTCGAGAACATTACTCCTCGACCACGGAAGCCATCAAAAAGTCAAAGGCGTCCTTAAGGTATTAAAATAAAAATAAAATAAAACAAAGCGAAAAAAAAATCAAAACATGCTTGGGTTAGTAAGATGATCTGAAATCTGGAAGTAACTCTGCGGTCATCGCTGACAATTGATTAGCGAAATACACCTGAATAATTCTATTATTAATTTAAATCAATAATATTTGGACTTGCCAATTTCTCACTAAATTATATGATATTAAAAGCTTTGAGGGGTTACTATTATTTAAAAGGCTGTGCATTATGCACCGCGCATAGTTAACTTGGTGTTTAGTAATATAAAAATAAAAGCATTACTATATAAATCATCCAACTTTTATTATTAACTTAGTCTGATTGAAAGTGTCATTAAACTTCCACTCATTCGCTTTTAGTCAGTTATAATGACAGTCAATATTGCATTACGCACACGACTTCCAAATGTGCCCAATACCATTTCTATGCCCAGGTAGCGCGTGCTAATGACTAAGCAGGCACGTGCCACCAGCTTTATCTATGCTCTATGCTCTATGGTCTATCGTCTATGACTAATAATAATATGTCTGGTTGTCTATTGGCTCATCTAAACATCCACATTTTCACCATAACGCATGATTTATCGCCTACGAAAAGGACATTTAGAAAACGAATACAATTAAAACGTAAATGTGACATCCCATTATTTCGGCATTATCTCGTCAGATTATCTGTGGATTTGTCACGATGTTTTTTTTTATTAATTGCTCGCCCAAATAACTGCTCACGAGAGAAATGTGTTTTTAATGTATCTTAGAGTAGTTTTTCAATATACACGGTATCCGGAAACTCGTAGTACAAGCGGGAAACTGAAACTGAATCTACATCGCATTAGGAGTCGATGTTTTGGTATTACTTGTATAGTCCAGAGTTTTTAGAAAAAAAAATGGAAAAAAAAATCTTAAAATGCGTTGAAGGGTAGACCCGCCCAATATATTTAAAACCGACAAAATTTGACGAAAAAAAAATTTTATAGACAAAAAAGATATTTTGGTTCTAAATATGATGTAATTTACCATTTAACCGCTTGTACTACAAGTTTCTGGACATCATGTGTATACCTGCCAACATAAAGAATCTTTCAATAACGCTGTTACACCATAGAGATAGATAGAAAGGGTTGAATGTCACACACTTTCGCCATCTAAATTCCCCCACGTTCACACACGTTCTTCCCTGTTATTCTGTTTCTAAACGAGAATAATCGTTTTCTTGAGGGAATTCCACCCAATTCTATCATGGCACAGACATCATGTTTAATTTTACATTCATACTAATTTACGTAAATTTCAGACCGTAGACATAACGATTTAAATAGTCTTCCTCGGACGTCATCGACTACTTCTTCCAACCACTTGCTCCTTACAGTTCTTGCGCATCCATTCGCTCTACATATCCAAACCGCGTCAGATTTTTTACAAATCTTGTCATTTTTTTAACATGGGCCTTAAAATCCTCGCTGTTTTTCTGGGTCTCATCAATTATTTTGCGTATCATGTATTATAATTTTTTAATGATTCATTGCATAAAATTCATCTAAGTCTGTTTTCAAGAAAGTCAAACGTTCACGGGTTATAAAAAATCTGGCAATAATTTTAAAATCTCTTACTACCACTACAGTTAGCGGAAAATGTTGCTTTTTTGTGATTTAGAACTAGCCACCCGAGGAATTGAACTCACAACGCTTTGGTGGGACCCAGACGCGATGCCGACTCAGCCACTGACAGATTTTTTTGCTGTTGTTAAAAATATTGTTTTACAGAGAGTATATATTTTTCTCCACGCTAAAACTTCACCTGTTCTCTAGAAGACACTTTACAAGGGTAATTTATTTGATTCAGTATAGACTATCCCTTCAGTAATTTCAACACTTTAGTTCATTTTGCAATTTTTTCTGTGTATTTCATATGAGCTATAAACATGATATTTTTTTAATTTTCCGTAAAAAAATACTGTTTGGTAACTAGATAAAATTTTCTTTCCAGTGCACGCATTTAAAATTAACATTACTATTTCTAAATAATACAATTTTATTATCAAACGTCAAAAATGTTGTCAAAAACGCTGACCAAATTTTTACTTAATTTTAAATTGAGGGAACTCGATATTTCGAATACACATTTGTTTTATTTAGGGAATTTGTACGATAATGGTTACTTCAATTTATCACGTTGATCTAATAAAAAATAAGGAATAATAAGCGTAACCGATTGTTACGATAACCACGTAAAATATGAATTATTCGTTTTGGCTATTTTTAAGATTTTATAAATGGCTTTCAGCACTGAGGCAAACTGAGGAAAAGATATTATTTATCTTTCTAACGTCAAAAAAATTACGTATTTCCGCATGATAAAAAAGATTTACAACATTTAAAAAAGTTAAGTCCAGTCATACCTGACCCTAAATCGCTGGAGGGGGTAAAAAATATTTAAAAAAAACAATTGAAAATTTATGTAAAAATTGAAAAACATAAATATAAATATACTTTTAAAATTTATTTTTTTATCAAGAGTAAAGTGTTTCAGTGAAAAGCTTTAAAATAACTATATGAAGATGATTTTAAATTGAAAATGTAAAAGCAATCAATTTCAACACAATAAAATTTCCGATTTTTAAAGGGTAAATTGATTAATTTCAATGGAAGACCGTAATATAAAATACATAAATATGATATAGATTTTACAGTTTTTGTGAAAAATCATGCTCATTAATTATCATTTTGTTTTACGTCTACGCATAAAAAATCCAATTTCTACTGCATTTAGCATTTATATAACCTATTCAATATTTGTTTAGCTATGTTTTAAAAAATAAATTATTTCGTACTATTCTCAACAACAAAAATTACCTATATATATTTATTATATAACGAACCCTTTACAAGTGACATGCGTGTCTATTGTCTATTGTCTATGGGGTTCCACGGAGATCTGATACGTTTCAATTCAATATTGTGAAAGTGTAATACGATTTGACCGTGCGATATCAATTTTGTCAAATTGGCTCCCAATTTGGTTCTATTCACATCGGGAAGATGCGTATCGCTCGCGTTAATCGAAACACCGGTGAAATATCACAGTAATAATAATATTTTTTCATTCCATATTAAAAAAATGCATTTTGTGGTATTTGGCCCCACAAATGCGTGAATATTAGTCGAAATAGTAACCATTGTTTGAATTCGACGATAAACGCAACATTGAATAATTGGGGTAATTTAAGATGCGTATCAGAGTGATTTTTGGAATTGAAACGGTTCACATTACCCTTCGCTTTCCAACCCTCGTTAGAAGGGATGAAAGAATGCACACCAAAGTGCTTTGAAAACACATAGTTTTAATTCAAATTCCATAATGATATGAACCTTTTAGAATCTACTACTAGCGCAGATGCATGAAAATCACGGGATATTAGAATTATAGGATTTGTGAAATTGAAAGTATTTATAAACAAAATATGTATTTTCCTCATGATCATTGCATTTCAAAAGACCGTCAGAAGTTTATCTTTTGAATGATAATATTGAAAAATTGTGACCTAATTATTAATTAAAAAATAATTTTGGTACCTGCCTACTTTATCGCTTCCCTGATACTTTCCAATTTTGAAAATCAAAGCAAATCTCAGTTCTAGAAGTCATTGAATCCGAGTTATACCAAATACCCTATAATATTAATAATACCTCTAACTTCTGACATTTACCATACATTCTAATGGCAATAAGCTAAACTAGCGCCACCTAGCGGTACGAATTGTGCACATTGGTTTTCTTTCCCACATTCGAATGGATTTTATGTGAAATATAAATATTTTTTTACGTTAATAAATTATAGAAATAAAAAATAAAATAGATAACCTACATAAGATCGTATTTTATTTACTCATAATTACATGCAAAGCGGATAATAACTCTGTCTTCGATGATTTGGGAAGGTTATAAAATACTTATTTAAATGTGAGATATTTTTTTTAATTTCTTGTTTACAGATTTCGCTTTTCATGTAATGAAGTACATTTTATTTGCTTATAATTATTATTTATTTAATATTTTTTTATTTTTTTTTATTATTTATTTATTTATTTATTTGTAAGAAAGAAACAGCTTTCACATAATATACAATGATAGATACTGTTGAAATGATAACAACAATATAAGACTAGTGCTGCCATCTATGTATTTAATATGTAAACTTATATGAAATAAATGTAAGTCTATTCTCCATCTTTGATCAAACAGCGTTTCATTACAGGTTATGGGCCGTTCGCTTATAAATCTTCGCGATTTTGTTGTTTTTTTTGTTTGACCAGTATAAAAAACACGATTACAAAACGCGATTGAACTGTGTCGTGACGGATTGTTATAATAAAAGTGTACAACTTTAGTATATCGCAGTTTAAAAATGTCGGCGAACTATCTTGTCAACGTACCCAAGCTAACGGGACGTGATAATTACGACATATGGTGTTTTGCGGCACAGAATTTTTTAATCCTCGAAGGCATGAAGCATTGTGTGCAGCCAGAAGTCGGGATTGAAATAAAACCTGCAGATGATGCAAAAACCAAAGCAAAATTGATTATGACAATCGACTCGTCTTTATATGTTCACGTAAAAGATGCTACATCCAGTAAAGAGTTATGGGATAAATTAAAAAAATTATTCGACGACAACGGATTTTCACGGAGAATAAGTTTGCTGAGAAATTTAATTTCGATTCGCCGAGAGAATTGCAGTTCGATGACGTCTTATGTGACGCAGATTATCGAAACAGCACAGAAGCTTTCAGGAACGGGATTCGAAATTAATGACACATGGACAGCATCATTGCTACTCGCTGGTTTGCCAGATCGTTTCTCGCCGATGGTTATGGCATTAGAACATTCAGGAATTCCTATAACGACAGACTCCATAAAAACAAAATTGTTAGATATGGATTCAGCAAGTCATGACGGGAGTGAAGTTAGCGGAGCTTTAGCAATTCGTTCAACTTCAAAGTACAAAGAAAAAAATAATACGAATATGTCTATGGCCAGCAAAAGTTATGTTGGCAGCACTGGCTTGTCAAAGTCAAACGTCAACAAGCATATAAAGTGCTACAGATGTAAACAAATCGGGCATTACAAGAACCAGTGTACAAATACAGAAAATAACTTGTCAAATCAGATAAATAAGGATCGAATGCAGTCTAATGCGTTTAGCGCAGTGTTCCTGAGTGGAAATTTTAACAAAGACGATTGGTATATCGACTCGGGCGCGAGTGTACATCTGACAGCAAATGAAAGTTGGATTATAAATGCGCAGTATGAACAAGAAAAAATAATTGTTGTCGCAAACAGTGAAAAGGTGTCAGTATTGTGTTCTGGCGATGTAAAAATCATGACTAAAACAGATAATCATGAGTATGACATCATGGTGAAAAACGTATATTGTGTACCAAGTCTAACAACGAATTTATTATCTGTTAGCCAACTGATTATGAAAGGCAACCGTGTATCTTTCACTGGAAATGGTTGTTCAGTTTATAATAAAAATAACGAGTTGGTTGCTACGGCAGTGTTGGTCAATGGAGTATATAAAGTGAATTTGCTAAAACAAGACTGTTTAGCAGCATCAGTTGTGTCAGGAATGACTTGGCATCGAAGGTTAGGACACATAAACAAAGATTATTTGAATCAGATGGAAAAAGCTGTGCATGGTATGTCACTTGATAAAAAAGTTGACATAGGCAAATCTTCATGCACAACATGTTGTGAAGGCAAACAATGCCGGTTACCTTTTAAGAGCAGTGGCCAACGAAGCAGTAATCTCCTAGATATTGTGCACACAGACATATGTGGGCCTATGGAAAATGTGTCTATGGGCGGCTCGAGATACTTCTTGTTATTTGTTGATGATCATAGTAGGATGACATTTGTTTATTTCTTAAAACACAAAAATCAGGCTTTGAAGTATTTCAAGATTTTTAAAGCTCAGGTGGAAAATCAAACAAAAAAAACAATCAAAGTATTAAGGAGTGACAACGGACTGGAGTATTGCAATAAAGAATTTGATGATTTCCTGAATAGTGCCGGTGTGATTCATCAGAAAAGCAACCCTTACACCCCACAACAGAATGGATTGTGTGAACGATTTAATCGCACAATAGTTGAAAAAGCAAGATGTCTACTTTTTGATGCAAACTTAGGCAAAGAGTTCTGGGGTGAGGCCACCAATACGGCAGTGTACCTGCAGAATCGGATTGTGGCAGCGGCATTGGAAAATAAAACTCCATATGAGTTGTGGACTGGCTCCAAACCGGATATAAGTCATATCAGAGTTTTCGGTAGCACTGTGATGGTCCATGTAGCTAAAGAAAAGCGAAAGAAGTGGGATAAGAAAACAACCAAATGTATTCTCATAGGATATCCAGATAATATAAAAGGATATAGGGTCTTCAATCCAGAAACAAGGAATGTAACGACTAGTAGAGATGTGATCATCATTGAGAAGGAATCAAAATCTGAAAATTTAATGGAAGTGCAAGGTCAGAATATTGATTCAGTGGGGGATAGTAAGGAACTTGATGATACAGAACAATGTGGTCAGAATGTTGATTCAGTGGGGGATAGTAAGGAACTTGATGATACAGAACAATGTGAAATTGAACCTGTGCCTAGTCAAGAACACTCAAGTTTCATGGACAGTTTTATAGATAATGATGAAACATATGTTCCCAGTGATTATGAAGATGCAGACAGTGAGAAAGAAAGCCCGCAGTGCCGACCTAACCGGGAGAGGAAGATTCCAGAGAGGTATGGGTTATCAAATCTGTGCGTTGACAGTGAAACATATGATAATGCGGCTGGTTTGTCTCTGCATGACGCTTTAAATGGACCAGAAAAAGAACAGTGGGAGTTGGCTATAACAGAAGAGTTGCAGTGTTTCAAAGACAATGATGCGTGGGAGTTAAGTGATGCTCCAAAAGATGGAAGAGTTGTACAGTGCAAGTGGGTGCTTCGTAAAAAGTATGATAGTGAAAATAAAGTCCGCTTTCGTGCACATTTAGTGGCAAAAGGTTTTTCACAAGTTGAAGGTGTGGACTTTACAGAAACATTTTCTCCCGTAGTGAGACATACTACATTAAGATTACTTTTTGCATTGTCAGTACAACTAAATTTGAAAACAACACATCTTGATGTAACAACGGCTTTCTTGAATGGTACACTTAAGGAAACTGTTTACATGAAAATACCAAAAGGTTTTTCTGAAAAAACACAAAATGGTCAAGTACTTAAATTAAAAAAGGCCATTTACGGGCTTAAACAATCATCAAGAGCTTGGTATAAAAAAGTAGATGAATGTTTGTTAAGCATAGGTTATATTAGATCTAAAATAGAACCATGTATGTATACAAAAATGAAAGATCAGTTTAAAACTATTGTCGCATTGTTTGTAGATGACTTTTTTGTTTTTTCAAATGATACTAATGAAACTAAGCATTTAAAGGATGTCTTAACAAGTCATTTCAAAATAAAAGATTTAGGAGAAATAAAGAAATGTCTGGGTGTTAACATAACTGTTAACAAATCTAAGCAAACAATAATATTAAGTCAGAAAGATTATATTGATCAGCTGTTGCATAAGTTTAATATGAGCCAAAGTAAACCTGCACAGACTCCAATGGAAACAAAGTTAAATGTGTCAAAAAATGAACATTGTGTTGGTAATTTTCCATATCAACAAATAATTGGATGTCTTATGTATTTAGCGGTTCTAACCAGACCGGACATTGCATATACGGTTGGTTTTTTAAGCCAATTTAATAATTGTTATTCCAAAGAACATTGTTCTTATGTAAAAAGGTTATTGAGATACCTAAAATGTACTAAAGATTATGGTTTAAAGTATTCCGCTAGTGGAAGCTCAATATTAAAAGGGTTTGTAGATGCTGATTGGGGCGGAAACATTATAGATAGGAGGTCATACACTGGAATTTGTTTTACTTTATCCGGTTGTGTTATATCTTGGGAAACAAAAAAACAGAATACTGTTGCACTATCTAGTAGTGAGGCTGAATATATGGCCATCACCGAAGCCTGCAAAGAAGCAATTTATTTGAGAAATTTACAATATGAAATAACACAAAAAATGTATACTATTGATATTTTCAATGACAATCAGAGTGCGCAAAAGTTAACAGCAAATCCAGTTTTTCATAAGCGCACCAAACATATTGATATTAAATATCATTTTTGTAGAGAATGTGTAGCAAATAATATTGTAAATGTTAAGTATTTGCCAACAGCTGAAATGCCTGCTGATTTGTTCACCAAAAGTTTGGGTTCCACAAAACATTATGAATTTTTGGATAAACTAGGTGTGCAAATTGTTTAATTTAATTGTATTTATATTGTTAGTTATAGTGAGGGTGTTGAAATGATAACAACAATATAAGACTAGTGCTGCCATCTATGTATTTAATATGTAAACTTATATGAAATAAATGTAAGTCTATTCTCCATCTTTGATCAAACAGCGTTTCATTACAGATACAAATATACAATTTAACTCAAAAAGTCAAGCCACAGAAGATTTAACAAACTCATATTCTATTTCACCAGCTAACCTGTCAACGTTTTTTGGCATCCGAAAAAACTAATTGCAGTGTTTTTGTTGTTTGTAATTATTACATCGGTTAACTACACACACACAATACAATTATCAATATTGAACAAAAGTCACATTATAAAACGCAAAAACAACGCCACTAAGTACTAAATAAATTCAATTTGCCGCCATTGAAAGGAATTTCAAAGTCAATTTTCTAAACTAAAGGCCAAACGGCCAAAGTTGTTGTTATTGCCACTATTTCTCCGGAGTTGGGTATCATAGGGTATTTTGTTATAGGGAGACGCACCTCTGAAATTTTTTTTTGGTAAGTACATATTTAAAAAAGATTTCGTTAAATTATACTAGCGCCCCTGAGGTGATAACTCACAAAAGCGGCGCTGTATAAATCCTTCAAATATTATTACTATCCATTAGAAGGTGTATTCGAAATTATAGTAATCCTAATAATAATAATAACATTTGGCTAATTTATTTATCACCGTTTTCGTGAAAAATCACCTCAAGGGCGCTGTACAAATGTATTTCTTAAATAAATAATACTACAAATACTGACTTAAAACTAGTGACCTGCATCTAAGACTAATATCTATTGACTTACGACTAAGGCTAATAACTACTGTCTTACGACTAGGCCTATAACTACTCTAATCTTAATGACATACATATTTACATATATAGAAACTTACAACTAACATTAACATAGAAGATCTGATCTGCAAAATTCTTAAGCCACTCTTCCATTGTTTTCATGGTACCACCTTTTCTCAAATTCAGCAAAACGACAAACTGAAGCGTCCATCAGCCATGTCTGGCTTTTAAAAGGACAATCAATTTATTCATGACATTCTCGTTTTCATATTGTTTTCTTTTTTATTATTCCTCATACATTCTGCTATCAGCCGCCTTTCCATCACTACCATTCATTGTCTTTTCAATTTCGCCGCGACAAATTGAATTGTAGATTAATTATTGCTGGCATTACATCCCTCGCGCGGGGGTGAACCTCCGCGTACTAACTATATTTACTGGCTACCCATAAATTGACTTGTAAACCTTTTACTTAATATACTGCGTTTTAAAAGTATTCAACTCACCTCTTTTTTAAATGTGAAACCGCACAACATTCCCAACTGCTCCCAACCACATGGAACCAGTGAGACTATGGCATTCGAAATTGGGGTATGTTGTGATGCTGAAGGTAGTGGGGAGTGGAAGCTGATGGGGAAGTGGAATAGTCGAGAGGAGAAGGAGTTTGGAAGAGGAAGGTAGGGAAGTACCTGGCGATTCAGATCTGTTCACCAAACACGGCCAAAGCCATTTCAAGCATGATTTCAACTCTGAACGGTTGTCTTATATCAGGACGACACCGAGAGACATCCACTCAAAAACGTGCCGCAAATATTGCAAAAATTATTGAAGGCAAAGCTTAGTGCTAAATCACCATTTTGATTAATCTTTTTAACGAATTGGTGTACATTATGAAAATACCAAAAAATATGCTTAAGTTAAATTGAAGGTTTTCCTATCGTTTCGCTCGAGTAGGAAACAAAAAAAAATACTCAGTAAAAAATATAAATGTAAACTACTAAAAAAATAGTTTTTCAATAGAAATGTATGAAAGCATAAAGGAAACAACTTTAAAAATATATTATTATAGCTAAGATTATCTGTGACAGTTTCACTTGATTAACTTTTATGCTTTCTTATAAAATTATTTGCAAAATAAATAAAAACCAATTTTGTGCTTCAAATCGAACGTTTCTATACTCCGTTTGTCAAGCGATTTTAATTTCTATTACCTACAATATAAGGTATAACAAGAATATACACATTTTTTGAAAATAATTGGTCTCAACATTTTTAACGCCATCTATGAATGCGTACACTATTAATAAAATATTTGTAAAAAATACACCATTAATCAATATAAATAATGAAAGCAGATACTTCTTAATACTACATTTAAACTAGCGCCGAATACTTCATTAACCTAACAAATTTCAAATGTTTAGGTAAAGAACAACAAAAATATCTCAGTTGGTTAGAAAGTTTGCGACCCCCTTCATCGGTAGATAGATACCCACCCTTATGATTGCATTTCAGTTGCAGTATCAAATGCAACGGCAGACCATGGTCCTAAAGGGCTTCAAAATAATACATACTGCTTGATGCAATTCAATCATGCTCCATTCTGATGGCGATATTGAAAATTTGCGCTATTGGAAGGCTTTTCATTACCTACGTAATTACCATCACATGATATTAATTACGCATTCATTACATTCATTGGCGAGTGTGTTGATGAATGATAACTGATAACATATTTTTAATTTAATTAATACAAAGATCTGGTTTCAATGCTGATTTTAGTTTTCCGATATCCACTTCCATTATAAGTATAATAATAAATTATCAAGATTACGTTTTCCTTCCAAGAGTTTGCATAAAATCTATACAGTATGTGGTTTAATTAGATAATTGGATAGTTGTGTATAGCGTTAAAATGTAAGTTTGGTTTCACATAGATATATTTTGCCGTTTTGTCCAAAAATCTTGTTCATTTTGGTACAGTGAGATAAGAAATGCTTTTCGGAGTTTTCACAAATGAGGCATCTGAGCTGTATCCGTAAGGCTGTTTATTATTTTGAGATTAGCCCAGGCAGTAAGGTCATTTGCGGAAAAAATAAAAAGGAGAAGTCCAAGAGTGAATCCCTGAGGAACCCCATTTCTTTTAGAATTTGACTGTGAAAGCCATATATTCCAACTATCCGAACTTTGAAGCCAGTTTAATTGTGTACGTTTACTGAATCTGAAGGATATTTGGTGGAACGCAGTGTCAAACACCTTGGCAAAGCGTTAGGATTATTTTTCTTTGTTTTTCCTTATCAAAAAATTTAAGGTATAAATCGGATGAGTTCGAACGTCACTTAATCCCACTTAATCCATTTCCGATCGTAAAAAAATTAAATATTTCTAATTTTATCTTTACAATATACGTATTTATTAATTTCAAGAGGAAAATTCTAGAAATATTTCGGTAGTATTTAAATTATCTTCTAAATATTAATCCATTCGCGATAACGTTCTAACCGATACTAACGTGAAAAAAACGTTGAAGGAGGTAAGTACCCAATTTCTCAGGAATATTTTTGACAGCTTTTTAAAGCCGTGTTCTATTAACAAAACTAGCATAAATATTTAACCTGTTGTCTATTGTAAAAAAATAATTACGAAGTGGCAAACCCATACAACAAAAAAATGCCAGGAAAATGGGACTCTTTTGTGACATAAGTTTGAAGCAATGGTTTGATGGAATAAAGCGATACGTTCGTTAAAATGCGTACAAATCATTCCCGCTTTAATAGTCCGCCCATAGATATTATCTGGAGGGCGGCGTGCGCTGGTCCCGCCTATCAACACGCCAACTAATGTAACTAACAGTGCATTACAATGTTAAAAGACACATTCTTCCAAAATTATTTGGTGAATTAGAAAATACTTATTGTTAGATGTAAAATTTTCCTGATGTAAAATGAATGCAAGTCTTGACTTATATGCATATAACAGTTTGGAAGTTTCTTTCAAGTTTTCGCAGGATTTTCAATACTATTTACTATAATAATAATAATGTTGGACAATTTTTATAGCGCCGCTTTTGTGAGTTATCACCTCAGGGGCGCTTTACAGTGGATGCAGGTATTATAAAAAATATTAATATTACCAAAATAGTTTAAAACGATTTGAAAACATACAGAAAGCTTGAAGAAATTTTGGTATAAAAGTGCATTTAAATGGATAATATAATACATAAGAAAAAAGAGAAAAGGGAAAAGAAAAAAAAAGAAACTAGTTTTATGCAGATAGCATAAAACTAATTTGAAATAATAATAAATAATGTAGCGTAGGTTCTTATAATATAATTTAATCAAATAACTCAAACTGGAACTCAAATTACAAAATTTGAGTTCCAGACGGGAGAGATGTACTCATGTTTACTTCTAACGAAGGCAATATACAGCAATTTGATACATTGAAATTTCTAGCTACTCGAGTTATAAAACCCATATAAAAAATCTGTGCAATAACTACGTTGCGATGCTTTAAATAATATGTGAGCTTCTTAAACAATTTGTTTTACACACCTGCTTCCTATTTAGTATTCTTTGTTAACATTACTCATACCTACAACATTAGAAAAAATTAAGAACTATAATTTTCATCGCAGACGAAATTAACAAGATATTTTAAGAACACACGTAATAGGTATATAACTATGTATCATTTATTTTAGGACTTGTAGTTAAATGTACAGCAATGTCCAAATAAATGGATACATATATCCGATTATTATTATCACATTAGTTTGATGTTTTAAATCCCTAATTACTACCTATTGACAATAATTCCAGATAATCGCTTTCAGGTAGCAATAGATTTATATTTGACAGTAAGACACTTCAATTATTAAAAAAATCACATTTGATAAAGTCAAGCTGTCAACTTAATGAGAACGTAGATAATGAATAGTTCCCACAGAAGCGCGCTCAAATCTATTCACTTTACACCTTCTGCAATCACGAAGTTAATTAACGACAATTCGAAGGGGATATCGATAACAATAAGGCTTGAAATAGACCTAGATTACTACAATAATGATAATATACAAAAGGACTAAAGGACACAATCCATGTCCTGAATGGATGAATTACACATCCTGTCATAGACAATAATATTTCCCACCCTAACTTTAGTTGATGAACCTGCGCGCACATGTGACTTTGCCCAATTATTTCGTGCACAATGAATAGAAATTACTTGCTATTAATAACCAGATTGGTTACCTATAATACCTATGCCTAAAGTAGTCATTAAGACTTGTATTTTTTACCAGACATTTATGAACAGTCGAAGAATCGCACAAATTTTAGTCGGAATTCTTTTCCCAAATTAAATATTACTGTTAATTTGTTTTATGTGAATACTGCACTTCCCCAATTGGGGTATGTTATAAGGCTGAAGATAGTGGGGAGGGGAAGGGAAGAGGAAGGTGATGAAGTACCTGGCTATACAGATCTGGTCACCAAACACGACTAAAGCCATTTCATGTAACGTTTCAATTCTGAATGGTGGTCTTTCACCAGGGCGACACTGAGAGTATCTTCCACTCTGGAACGTGCAGCAAGTATACTATATATTATTTTAAATAATTAAATTGTGAAATAATACAAATTAAATTAAATTAAACCCGCAACACTCAACTTGTTGGTCGAGAGCCTTACCCCTCGACCACGGAGCCCGTCAATAAGGTAAAAACTAAATAAGAAATTGAAAGTTTCAAGAAATATTGATAGAACCCTCCATTTTATCGTTTGTTTGAGATAGGCGTAGGTATTAAACCTTTAAAGAGATAAATTCTTTTTAATAATTGAAACCGACTTTTTCTTTTGATTTGTTCCTAAAGTCCTGGGAAAAACCAAAACGCATAGGGCTCGTCTAATTACAGATCAATTGAAATTTATATAAATGCCATTAATAAAGACGTCGGGGCTAAGCTCAATTGTTCTTGGTAAACGGTAATTGACGGCTATACCAAAACTAAACGCAGAAAACGATTTTAAATTATAATGTAATACCAGCTATTAGAGAATTGGAGTTGGCAACATAGTATCACGTCTACATACAAAAGCACACACTTTACAACATCGATTACATATCTGTCCTGATAATGAACACTGTAATGATGTCCGAAACCTTGGCTAAAGAAAGAGGTAGGTCATCACGGCGTAAGATCCCAAAAATAAATTACTACAAAAAAATGTTTTAAGTTATTCCATATTTTTTATTTAAAATTATTAAATATTTATGTCTCCTATTATTTTATTGCCGACTTTCAACAGTATTTTTAAACCGACTTGTATGATTGTAATTAATTAACAAAGTCGGTAAAATTTAAAAGCTGCATAGATCTTGATGCATTGTTGTTAAGATTTGAAAATATTAGAGAATTTTAAATAAGATAATTATGATTTTTTAATTTAAAAGATGCCTGTTGAAATCTGCGATTAGTGTTTTAAAGACGGGAATTTAGGTATTCGCAAGAAATCAATTTAGCATAAAATAAATTATTATGCGTACATAAATTATGTACGCATAATAATTTAATACGTAAATAAATTATGCGTACCGATCGATTGGTATTGGACGAATGTACTGTATTTTTGACGAGGTAATAATAATCAAACGATCGTGTTTATTTATCAAAGAAAATTAGGAGTGGGAAAAGGAGGCCTTTACCTTGTGAATTATCTCGCTTTATTGTAATATCTGATATTATTTTTTTATGTTCCACAACACGAACTATTAATGTAAATTCACTTTGGGCTGAAAATTTGTACCATTTTACAAACTTTTCATGAGATTAATTATAATAATTATTACGAAAATGCAATTATATGCGAAAAAAACGAGATTCGAACTTAGAAATCGAGATTTATTTCAGGGCAGAAATTCTGGTTCTAACTACCATTTGTATTCCTCATTGCTCAGAATACTTATGGAATTAAATAATTTTGCCGAATTAGTGGACATCTTTAATTTATCACCTAACAAATGCAAACGATTGTTACCGAGACAGTTTAGTTATGTATAATAAATATGTACTGTATTAATATACATTTTTTACTATGTATATGTAAAATGCAAAAGCCCTAAGTAATAAATAAATATGTATTTATTAAAAAAATTACGCACAAGTGGGTTGTAGTCAAAATATCAATTATCAAGCTGAATTAACAATAAGTGTACTAAAATTACACATGAGCGATAAATATTTCAACAAAGCATGCGTCTAACTTCTAAATATTATATCACTCAAATGATAAAATGATAGCATGCATTCAACAGACAATCGCCAGCCGGAAGTAAGGAACAAATGCGCGGGAATACGGGTTCGGAAGGCTCTGCAACAATGCGGAAGTGCGTTAACAACCCTCGCTAATGGGACCACCCCCTTATGCTAATGGGGTAGATTCAAGGGTAGACGATATGGGACAATAGGAGAGCGAAACCTGACTATTTCAGGTTTAATGAAAAATGCTGATTGAATGAGGCAATTTATTTTTACGTAGAGCGTAGGTAGTTTAAAAATTATACTATACTGACTATTTTTACCGAGGAAATAAACGAAACCCTTGAGATTCCTTGTGTTGGGGTATTATAATTTATACCTATGCATGTTTGAAAACAACTTTAGAATATGAAATGTCTTTTTATAATATTTATTTCTGGAATAGGAAACTAATATATCCGTTTTTCATAAATATACAGACAAATAATTTGTAGATGAAAGAATTTAGGTTATGGTATACGTTTGATCCTATCCACCTGAAGGAAGACGAAATTGACCATGATTCGGGCACACACACGCGCCCACATTGAACTTCTAATAGTTTTTTTATTGATTTATAAAATCACTATGTGACTACGATAAAAAACTAAGAGTCAATTAAGAAATGTTTTTTTGTGGAGGTATGTGGGTAGGCATAGAAAATATAAATAAAGCCAGATAAGGCGTCGATGCATGCTACTACCAAATTGCACGGACCGCCAATGAAAGAAAAAAATATGGTGTATAGGGAGAAAAAAATCTACGTACAGCTGATGTACGTAGATGCAATTTGCAGCAGCTTAGATGGATGATGTTGGCGACACTTTGTGCACGCAGTTTCAATCATGGCGCATCTCTATTGCTTCTATTATCTGGGGGTATGTAGGTACGTGTACCAGAGATCAGCGAGGAGCGGTCATGTTATAAGAGAGGTAGCATACATATACGATCTGGATAAATCATCCCCTCGGCTATTTGTATAATATGGAAATCGACAACGGCGTATGAATATAATATATTCACACCATATTCACTTTCTACGGAACAAAATGTATAAGATGAGTGTGTATTTTGTATGCGTTTTACGTGGAACTAGTAAAAAGGAATTTTTAAAATATTTGATTAATTTACTCTTTGTATTTTGTTTATTAATTGTCATATAAGATTACTGGACTCTAGAATTATTCCAAGAATTAAAACAGAATCTGTCAACAAAATGGATTACTTCAAATCCACAAAAATAAACTAATAATAGAGTCATTGAGAACCAAACCGAGAACCACGGGACAAATAATAATCCCTTAACTCAATAAAACAACGGAACAACACCATTACACATACTCAGCCATTAAATGTTTAAAAAAACTCCCTAAGGAAATACAAGCAGAAAGAAATTGTGTTAATTTTAAGAATAAACTTAAAACACACTTTACCTCAGACTAATTTGTTTGATTGGTAAATTGTTGAATGAATTAAAAATAATTTTTTTAATATCTGGCGTATAAATAATATCTGTTATTCGAACTTGATTTGAACCAGCGATTTTCTCATCGCTAGTCGAGGGCACGGAGGACGTCTTTTATCATAAGTTCTTTAAATATTTGTGGTAATCTATTATATGTCTTTGGAATATTTTATCAAAATTTTGATTTTTACCAACATGACGTTAATGCATCATAAAATGTTATCAGTAGTTCTGTAGGTATTAACCAAATGGAATCACATTTCACATTAAACTAACACTTTTTGTTGAAATTTTACCATTTACGAAAAAAGATACCCGTATATATGTATTTTAAATGTACGAAAGAAACGGTTAGGGGCAAAGTTGAGCTCATGGCTATAATAATAACAACGTTAATATGATTTATTTTCTGTGTTTTTTTTACTAACAACCCAATTTTGACTGCGATCGACATTCATTTTGCTATAGATTTACTTACACCGTAGTCCATATATTCTAGTGTGGCCGAATATTATTCTGAAAGGGTGAAAACAGTTAATGGAAAGCATCCATCTTATGTACACACCACACGTGTGTATTGGGGGGTGAAATCGCGAGGTTCTATTTGCAGACATTTAGTGGAAAACTCTAAGGGTTGCAAAAGTCAATTTGGAAAAGGGAGGAGTTATTAACGGTTATGAATAAACACGTTATGGTTCAATGCTTCTGAATCACAATCATTCAAACCTAAGTAAAACTCAAACTAAAATATCATATTTAGCATTCATATTTTTTAAAAAATGTTTAAACCCTTATTTAAGCGATAGTTCACAGTAGGTAGTGGGTGGGTACATAAACTCAACCATACTGTCATTGTACTCGTATTATGCAGTAAATTATGTAAAATATGTATAATGTAAAAGCCCACCAGGGCGTTTAATTAATAAATAAATAAAATATTAACTTTCCTATTTCTATTTTTTTTATTCCTGACAGATAAATATTTTTATTTCGTTTCGACAGTAGGAACGAGAATAAATTTTCCGTTAAACTATTATGATTTTTTACATCCTGTTAAATCCTGGTAAAAATATAAATACAATGTTTTAAAAATTTTCTTTTTTTTGGTTTTTTTAAATGCAAAAAACTTGCTTTCATATAAATTAATCTGTGGTTGCTAAAAAGATATTATCAATTCACTGACTTGGTACCTTTTGGTTCTAGACCTAAGAGTAAATACAGCGCACTGTCTTT